>NC_079542.1:480000-512500 GCF_015846415.1 Triplophysa dalaica
CAGCACTGGTGGGATTTTGGGAAAGTTCAGATAAAACAACTATGTCAACAATACTCTCAGAACGTCACTAGAGAAGTAACCCTGAGATTAAGCACCTTAGAGACTGAGATTTTAAAACCGCAAGAATTGGCTCACTTGCCTGGGGAACAAAGTGATGTGGAGTCTCTCATAAAAAATAAGAAGACTCTGACCTTTTAGGGGTTAAAACACAGGGTGCTCTGGTCAGGTCACGCTTTCTTAGTATAAATGAGATGGATGCACCATCAAGGTTTTTTTTTAGTTTAGAAAAGAAAAATGGACAGAAAAGAGTCATTCAGGCGTTACGTTCTGAAGCTGGAACTGTATTGACTGACCACAAAGACATTCGTAAGAGAGCAGTCACTTTTTATGAGTCTCTATATAAAAATGAACTGGGTCCAGATTCTATGAATGACAGTGCTTTTTTTGATAATCTTCCTCAAGTGGCAGAGGAAGTCAATGCAAAGATTTCAGGTGCCTTGACCATGGGGGAGCTGTGTAAAGCCATCCAGGGTATGGCGCTTGGAAAAGCACCAGGGATTGACGGTCTGCCTGTTGACTTTTATAAGTCTTTATGGTCAGAGATTGGAGAGGACTTGCTAGAGGTACTGAACGACAGTTTAGCCGTAGGGCTTCTGCCGTTGAGTTGCCGTAGAGCAGTCCTGACTCTCCTACCCAAGAAGGGTGATCTGACGGACATCAAGTGCTGGCGGCCGGTCTCCCTCCTGTGCAGTGACTACAAGCTGCTCTCTAAGACTTTGGCTAACCGATTGGCAGAGGCTATGGACCAGGTAATTCATCCTGACCAGACATACTGTGTCCCCGGGAGGTCAATCTTTGATAATGTTTCCCTGATTAGAGATCTTCTTGATGTCTCTAAGAGGTTAAAGTTAGATTGTGGCTTAATATCATTGGAACAAGAGAAAGCCTTTGATCGCGTTGAGCACACTTATTTATGGAGAGCTTTGGAAGCATTTGGTTTTTGCAAAAAAATTATAGATCAGGTGAAGGTTCTCTATAGTGACGTTCAGAGCATTCTCAAAGTTAACGGTGGTTTGTGTGCTCCTTTTTTAGGCTTGTAGAGGTATTAGACAGGGGTGTTCCCTTTCTGGGATGCTTTATTCTTTGGCCATAGAGCCTTTATTACAGAAAATAAGAATGAAACTTCAAGGTATATCTTTGCCAAATTGTAATGGTAATTTTTTATTATCAGCATATGCTGATGATATAGTAGTTATGATTAGTAAGCAAAGTGATGTACAGGTTTTATCTGAAGTACTTGGAAATTTTAAAGTGTTGTCTTCTGCTAAAATAAACTGGAGTAAAAGCGAAGCACTATTGATAGGCAGCTGGAAAAGTGGGGAACCAGGACTCCCAGCTGGTTTACATTGGGGAAAAGAAGGTTTTAAATATTTAGGGGTATTTTTGGGAGATGAGACAATAGTACAGAAGAACTGGGAAGGTTTAATTGAAAAAGTCAAAAGACGCCTAGAAAAATGGTTTGTGAAAGACTGTTGGATGGACCATCAAATTGTAACTGGCGTGCTGTTTCATGCCTGATTTTACGTAGTTTTCTAGGATTGGGGCTGGACAAAGTACTTTTCTTGATGGATCCCCAAAAACTGGACGCCTCAACATTGATAATTTTTTATAAGAATACTTTTAAAGTTTGGAGTCTTTTTGTTGTTCAACGACCAGAAAACTCACCTTCTCTTTTCTGGTTACTGGAGGAGCCTTTAATCTATGGCTCTCGATTGGATTTAACGGACAGTTCATTTTTTCCTGGACTTAATAGAGTGCTGATTGGACACAACGTCATTACTCTGAGTCAGTTACTGAACATTGTAGGGCCGAAGCAGCTCTGGCTCAACATTTGGGAATCAGATCTATTCGTCTGGTTACTCAGTTGCTCATGAAATGGAAAGCTGCTCTTAAAACAACTGAAATAGAACTGTTAACAGAATATTGTGAAGGCTCTTGTGTTTCGAATCCCAAAGACTCTTTTCCTTGTATGTTTTTGTCTATAAATGTTAAATGGGTTACTTCCCCTTTCTTCAGAAATGCTGCATCTATGTGTAAAGATTTGTTTTTAAGTACTGGCAAATCTTTGTACAGGTCTTGTGTTTTGGTGTTTAGCAAGAATGTTTTAAATGCAAGAGTTGATACTCCCTGGCGTGATGTTTTGAAACTGAACGAATGCAAAAAACCTGAGTGGCGATCTTTTTACAAACCACCGTTGACCAAGAGAACAGCTGATTTGCAATGGAAAATACTTCATGGTGCTGTCGCGGTTAATGCTTTTGTGACAGTTTTTAACCCTGAGGTTGCTTCTACATGCCCTTTTTGCTCTAATAGAGAAACTGTTTTCCATGCTTTTATGAATTGTTGTAGATTACAATCTCTATTTGTAATTCTAGGTGATGTTCTTAGGAGTTGTAATGAAACCTTTTCTCTGGAGGCCTTTATTTTGGGGTACAAATATGTGAGGAAAAAAAGATTTGTTTGTCAACTTCTGAATTTCGTTCTAGGCCAAGCAAAACTGGCCATTTATTTAAGCAGGAAAAAGAAAATAGAACATAGAAATAGAATGCATATGGTGTTTTAATGAGGCTCTGTGCTCTGTTTTTGAGGGTGAATTGATTTTTACGCATACTTTGTGAGGTTTTTTTATTATTATTATTATTATTATTTTTATTTTTTTGTATCTGTGGCGTAAAACTTTGAAAACTATTTAATACTGTGGTATAAGAGTGTATGGTGAAATAGGATATTTTTTTGTAATAAAAGTCTTGTTAAAATTAAAATCTCTCTCTGAGTCTCTCTGAGTCTCTCTCTCTCTCTCTCTCTCTGTGTCTCTCTCTCTCTCTCTCTCTCCCTCTCTCTTTCTCTTTCTCTCTCTCTCTCTCTCTCTCTCTCTCTCTCTCTCTCTCTCTCTCTCTCTCTCTCTCTCTCTCTCTCTCTCTCCCTCTCTCTCTCTGTGTCTCTCTCTCTCTCTTTGGTCTCTCTCTCTCTCTCTCTCTCTGTCTGTCTCTCTCTCTCTCTATCTCTCTGTCTGTTTCTCTCTCTCTCTCTCTCTCTCTCTCTCTCTCTCTCTCTCTGTCTCTCTCTGTCTCTCTCTCTCTCTCTCTCTCTCTGTCTCTCTCTCTCTCTCTCTCTCTCTATTGGACATTTAAAAATGAACAATCAGTGGATTACAGCAGAAGAATTGCATCTGAGAACAGACGTTCGGTCTCTTCGAGTTCTTCAAAGACTGCTGGAAGAAATAAAGAACCAATTGCGTCTTCAGCTGGCACAGTTGGAGAACTTTGATGGATATTTCCCTGAGATTCGTGTGTCTGCAGAAGTGGAAGATTGGGAAGAGACTGAAGGGAGTCTACTGACTTTTAGAACACCTGAACCTGGCAATTTTGAACTTTTCTCCAAGAAAGCCCTGTACATGTGTTGTGTTAAAATTCTTAATCTAAGAGCTCTGGACAATGTGATCGAGTCAAAATGGATTGGAGTAACTGAGCATGGATCTTCCCCGAAAGGTAGTTGGAGGTCCCTGTACAAGAAGCCTATTGAAAAAAGACTAGGGGACTTTCAGTGGCGGATTGTACATTGGGCAATAGCCACAAACAGGTACAAAGCACATCTGAATCCTTTGCATAGTGTAGAGTGTAGCTTTTGTGGGGACTCTGAAACCGTTAACCATCTTTTTGTTGAATGTTCGAGACTAAGTGAACTTCTTTGGTTGTTAAAAAATGTTTGCCAAAGGTTAGGGTGACAAATAAACAAAAAGTAATATTATTGAACTTTATCTTTGGTAAAGCAAAGATGGCGATCTGGTTAACCAGGAAAAACAGGATTCTAAATTTAAGTGGAGTAGATCCAGTACAGATGTTAAAAGGTTTTTTTAAAGGGACGTTTGATGCTGGAGTTCGCCTATTATGAAATGGTAAAAGATATTGAGAATATTGAGATATTTTTTATGTGGGGAACAGAAGGTGTGTTGTGTAAGCCCAATGAAGGGCAAGGTTATCAGTTAAGTTTTGGAGTGTTATAAAAGAGAAGTTGAGTTGTAAATTGTTCAGTATATGAAATTATTTTACTTTATTTTTCTTTAATTTTTTTGTATTTTTTTGAAATATTTATTGTAAAATAAATCAGATTTTAAAGGTCTCTCTCTCTCTCTCTCCCTCTCTTTCTCTCTCTCTCTCTCTCTCTCTCTCTCTCTCTCTCTCTCTCTCTCTCTCCCTCTCTCTCTCTCTCAAATTCAAATTCAAATGTGCTTTATTGGCATGACAATTGTTACAATGTATTGCCAAAGCATTTATAACATGTACAGTACATCTAGAACAGATGAAAAACAAACAATATACATCACATCAAACAATACACATTTAAGAAGAAACAAAACCAACAAACGAAACAAAAACATTTTATATGTGTGTGTGTGTGTACGTTTGTGAGCGCATCACTGATTGGTCGACTCCTCCCTTTTGTTATGGCAGGCATCAATGTATTGTGCTGCTAGTAAAACACAATCTTGTTTCTCTCCTAATAAATATTGGAGTTGTGTATTGTTGTCTAATTTCCTGAAGTCCGGGCAAATCATTTCAAATTTGGGAGAGAATTTCCTTCTAATGTCTTGATAGTTTGGGCAGCTGATGAAGAAGTGTTGTTCTCTCTGTGTCTCTCTCTCTCTGTGTCTCTCTCTCTCTCTCTCTCTCTCTCTCTCTCTGTCTGTATCTCTCTCTATCTCTCTGTCTCTCTCTCTCTCTGTGTCTCTCTCTCGCTCGCTCTAACTCCCTCCCACCGCCTCCGTCTCTCTTTCTCTGCAGCTGCGTCTCGTTCTTTCTCTGGTGATCTCAGGCTTTCACACGAGCGTAGCATCCCCTTCCCGTCTCTCTGTTTCTCTCTCTCTCCCTCGTGTCGACGCCGCGGTAACCGTCGCTAAGAGATAGACGGGGGTTCTGGGAGATGATGCTGCAGCGTCTGCTTTCATCAGCATGAGACGACTCTAGCTCTTTCTGTCGAGCGGCTGGCCCGAGGAACGCTGCTGAATATAGAGACCAGGATCACATGTGGAAAGCGGATCTCTGCGTCAGGAATCAGAGCGACATCAGAGATGTCTGAGTTGTATTGTGTTCAGGATGGCATTTGTGTTTCTCTTCAGACGAGTCTTCTGGACTCTACATGGATGATCTGGATTAAGTTGATTGGATTGTTTTGAATTGAAGATTGTGTTTGGCTGCCGTCGGAGTTGGATATTTTTACCTGTGCTCCGGGTTTTTCCGGGATCATAAATAATCCAGATTTCCTCTGGCCGTGAAGGGATCTGTGGGAGTCATGGAAACCTCTTCTGCTTGACATGTGTTGCTGCTTTCGTCATGTGAGGAGGCGTGGCATGGAAGTCCCGCCCCCTTTCTACTACGCCCTCAGGGCACTGTTTGCGTGGAGCGGGTCGGCGGCGTGCCCACCTGCTCCGGCCCGGGTCTTTTGGCCGAACTTGTCGGGTGTATGGTGGTGGATTCTTTCACTGGCACTGCTGGTCTCTCCAGGTCCGGCGGTTTCCGCTCGGGTCTCGTCCAGTCTCAGCACGACACATCACGTTCATCATTTCCACAACAAACATGGCACCGTGCCCATCGCCATTAACCGCATGCCCTTCCTCACGCGCGGGAGTCACGGTAAGAGCCCGGCAGTTAGGGAGGATACGGTTCTGACTTCACACAAACAATTTATTTAAATGAGGGTGTCAATTGATTAATCACATCCAGAAAAAAAAGTTTGTGTTTACATCATATATATCTTTGCACTGTGCATATTCATTTTGTATGTTGGTATTTCTGTCAAGGTACTTTATTGGCATGATTGTGTGTTCTTACAATATTGCCAAAGTATTGAACATATAACGAAAGACATATCAAATAAAGTTCATGTTTAAGGCTGAAATTTACTTTCCGTTTCCCAATGATCTACCCTAACCCTTTGATCATATGGCTTATTCTTATGTGGTTTTGTTCCGTTGTGCCAGTCTGAAGTGTCACATGGAATCAGATCTTGAGGCTTAAGTGCTTTATATTGAAGTGTGTTAGGAGGACTTGAGTTAAGATGTTTTTTTGGATGTGTATTTCAGCCTTGCAATCATAATTTGGTGTTCTTCTCTGAACTCTTCAGATTTTTTTAAGGAATTCAGTGTGCAGGGATCTATGGGGTATTTATAACTTTAATATTAATGTGACAAATAGTCCGTCTTTGCTCTTGGTTGGGGATGTAGTGGTCTGAGCTGGGATGGTCAGATGGTCGTATTTGTCTTGGGTGGTGGTGGAATTGCCTTAGATGGACCTGGGATGGTCAGTCAGTCTGCAGCTGAAGCTGGTGTTATCTCTAGTTGGGGATGGGCATATGTCGATCATCTGGACCTGCCTGAATTTCTCCCTACCTCGGGATGGGCATCCCGAGAAGGAGGCAGAAAGAGAATAATTAGCGTAGCTGCTGTTCAATAACTATGCATTAAGTGAAAGCTTGGATGAAAAGATGTGTCTTCAATCTAGATTTAAATTGGGAGAGTGTGTCTGACCCTCGAATAGTATCAGGAAGGCTATTCCAGAGTTTAGGTGCTACGTATGGGAAAGCTCGCCCCCCTTTGATGGATTTTGTTATTCTATGTGTCATCAAAAGACCTGAGTTTTGAGATCTTAGAGAGCGTGATGGGTTGTAACGTGATAAAAGCTCGGTTAAGTAAGTAGGGGCTAAACCGTTCAGGGCTTTGTAAGTAATTTAAAAAATCAGTACGATACTTAATGGGTAGCCAGTGAGGCGATGATAAAACTGGGGTTATGTGATCGTATTTTCTTGACCTAGTAAGAACTCTGGCAGCTGCATTCTGAACTAACTGTAGTTTGTTTATCGATGATACAGGACAACCACTAAGTAGAGCATTACAATAGTCAAGTCTTGAAGTCACAAATGCATGAATAAGCTTTTCTGCGTCTGCAACACACAAACTATTTCGTAATTTGGCAACATTTCTAAGGTGGAAGAAAGCTGTTTTTGACATCAATTTATCTCCGCTTCTGTATAGTGGCTGTATTAAGCCTGTTTTCCAGGATCAATGTAGGACTGTGCTTTAACATTTCTGTTCAGATGTTGTTTAAACCGCATGCCTTCCTGAGTTTTAGTTCGTTTAGTGCTTCAGATAGTCTAGAGGATTAGGGTTGATTTTGTTGATCCACTCTAACTGGTTTAGTTTATTTTGTAGGGTTTTCTGATCAGGTGTAAGACAATCTGAGATTTCTCTGAACCGGTTTTTAAAGTAGACTTTCCATAGTTCTCCATTTTGTATGACTGGATCTCGGTTTTCTTGTTTATTTAGACTATTCTACTTTTCCCAGAATTGATTCTCTCTCTCTCTGTCTGTCTCTCTCTCTCTCTCTCTCTCTCTCTCTTTATCTCTCTCTCTTTCCCTCTCTCTTTCTCTCCCTCTCTCTCTCTCTCTCTCTCACTCTCTAACTCTATCTCATTCTCTCTCTCTCTCTCTCTCTCTCTCTCTGATTCAAGATTCAAGATTCAAAGGAGCTTTATTGGCATGATAAAAGAAAATGTACATTGCCAAAGCACAAGATTAAATATAAACATGCAGAAATACAGATTAAGATAAAAAATAAAATAGAATAAAATTAAAAATCTATAAGTAAATATCTTTATATATACATCTCAATATAAACAGAAAAAGAGTTTTAATTAAAGTTCTCAATGAGGGTGACAGTGTCAGTTTGTGTGTGTTGTTCTGTCAGTGTTGTGTTGTGTTGTGCTGGTTGTTCTTTGGTCGTGGCAGGACTTGACATATCTTGCAGCAGGTTTGAGCTTCTTGACTTTTCTCCCAGTATGTATGAGATCTTGTCCTTTTGTTGAAACTGGTCAAAGTCTTTGTGTAAGTTTGTAAACTGGGGGAAGAATGTTTCTCTGATGTGTGTGTAGTTGGGACAGGAGAGGAGAAAGTGCAGCTCTGTTTCCACTTGATTGTGTGTGCAGTGTGGACACAGTCGCTCTTCTCTCGGTGTCCATGTGTGTCTGTGTCTGCCCGTCTCTACAGTGAGCTGGTGATCACTGAGTCTGTACATGCTCAACACTTTTCTTAGTTTAGGGTCTGATACGCTTGTGAGCTATTCTGACACTTTATATTCTCTCTTTAGTGACAGATAGCATTCCAGTTTACTTTGCTGAGCTGTTGCTTCTGTCCAGTGTTTGAGATATTTCTCTTTTTGTCTTTTCATCATTTGGTTTAGTCTGGCTGGGGTTTGGGGTTGACTTGGGCATGTTTGGGGTTGTAGAGTTAGTTGTGAGATCAGTTGGATGAAGGGGTTTCTCTCTGGGCTCAGCTCTTGATGACTTAAGGCTTTGTGATGGAGTGTGTCTGTGTCGCTGTTCTTAAGGTGTGTGTAGAATTTTAAAGCTCTTTTTTGTATTTTAATGATTAGAGGATACAGTCCTAATTCTGCTCTGCAGGCATTGTTTGGAGTTTTTCTCTGTACCCGTAGAATGTTTTTACACATTTCTGTTTGCAGAATCTCTATTGGGTGTTTGTCCCATCTGCTGAACTCTTGATGGGCGAGAGGACCCCAAACCTCACTTCCATACAGCGCCATTGGTTCTATAATTGATTGTATTATTTTCAACCAGATTACGGTTGGGATGTCAATTTTGATATTCTTTTTGATTGCGTAAAAGGCTCTTCGTGCCTTGTCTCTCACGTCATTCAAAGCCTTGTTTAAGTTTCCGGTGTTACTAATGTTTATTCCAAGAAATGTGTAGTCTCTGTCTCTCTCTCACTCTATCACACTCTCTCTCTCTCTGTCTCTATCTCTATCTCTCTCACTCTATCACACTCTCTCACACTCTCTGTCTCTCCCTCTCTCTCTCTCTCTCTCTAACACACTCTCTCTCTCTTCATTGATTTAGATCTTTTGTTGGCGGCAGAAGTTGCAGATATGATTGTGAGTTTTGTTAAATAGATTATGGATTCTTGTTGTGAATGGAAACCGGTCTCAGAAAAGCTTGGTAACACTCTGTGAGGTGCATGAATAATTTGATGCATCTTGTTTTTTTCAGATATTTGAATTAACATAATGAATGCAGAAATGTCCCGTGAAACTGACTGACAGCTAAAGCTCTGTTGTGTGTGAATGTTCAGTCCGTGCCTTCGGCAAAACAACAACTTGACTGAAATAAAGAAAGACAAATCCAGTTTGAGAAGTGCTTGTCCATCCATCCATCCATCTTCTTCCGCTTATCCGGGGCCGGGTCGCGGGGGCAGCAGTCTAAGCAGGGATGACCAGACTTCCCTCTCCCTAGACACTTCCTCCAGCTCTTCCGGGGGGACACCGAGGCGTTCCCAGGCCAGCCGGGAGACATAGTCCCTCCAGCGTGTCCTAGGTCTTCCCCGGGGTCTTCTCCCGGTGTGACATGCCCGGAACACCTTCCCGGGAAGGCGTCCAGGGGGCATCCGGAAAAGATGCCCGAGCCACCTCAGCTGACCCCTCTCGATGTGGAGGAGCAGCGGATCTACTCTGAGCTCCTCCCGAGTGACCGAGCTTCTCACCCTATCACTAAGGGATCGCCCGGCCACCCTGCGGAGAAAGCTCATTTCGGCCGCTTGTATCCGGGATCTTGTCCTTTTGGTCATGACCCACAGCTCATGACCATAGGTGAGAGTAGGAACGTAGATTGACCGGTAAATCGAGAGCTTCGCCTTGCGGCTCAGCTCCTTCTTCACCACGACAGACCGGTACAGCGTCTGCATTACTGCAGAAGCTGCCCCGATCCGTCTGTCAATCTCCCGTTCCATCCTTCCCTCACTCGTGAACAAGACCCCCAGATACTTGAACTCCTCCACTTGAGGCAGGAACTCTCCACCTACCTGAAGTGAGCAAGCCACCCTTTTCCAACTGAGAACCATGGCCTCAGATTTGGAGGTGCTGATTCTCATCCCAGCCGCTTCACACTCAGCTGCAAACCGACCCAGTGCATGCTGAAGATCCTGGTCTGATGGGGCCAGCACGATGACATCATCCGCAAAGAGCAGAGATGAAATCGTGTGGTCCCCAAACCCGACGCCCTCCGGCCCCTGGCTGCGCCTAGAAATTCTGTCCATAAAAATTATGAACAGAACCGGCGACAAAGGGCAGCCCTGCCGGAGTCCAACATGCACCGGGAACAAGCCTGACTTACTGCCGGCAATGCGAACCAAGCTCCTACTCCGGTCGTACAGGGACCGGATGGCCCTTAGCAAAGGGTCCCGAATCCCATACTCCCGGAGCACCCTCCACAAGATGCCGCGAGGGACACAGTCGAATGCCTTCTCCAAATCCACAAAACACATGTGGATTGGTTGGGCAAACTCCCATGAACCCTCCAGCACCCTGGAGAGTGTATAGACTGGTCCAGTGTTGCACGACCGGGACGGAAACCACACTGTTCCTCCTGAATCCGGGGTTCTACCACTACCCTGGCATAAACTTTCCCGGGGAGGCTGAGAAGTGTGATCCCCGATAGTTGGAGCACACCCTCCGGTCCCCCTTCTTAAAAAGAGGGACCACCACCCCGGTCTGCCAGTCCAAGGGCACTGTCCCTGACCGCCACACGATGCTGCAGAGGCGTGTCAGCCAAGACAGCCCCACAACATCCAGAGACTTGAGGTACTCAGGGCGGATCTCATCCACCCCCGGCGCCTTGCCACCGAGGAGTTTCTTGACTACCTCGGTGACTTCAGCCCGGGTGATGGGCGAGTCCGCCTCTGAGCCCTCTGCCTCTGCTTCCTCAAAGGAAGACGTGACGGCGGGATTGAGGAGATCCTCGAAGTATTCCTTCCCCCGCCCGATGATATCCCCGGTCGAGGTCAACAGCTGCCCCCCTCCACTGTAAACAGTGTTGATAGGGCACTGCTTCCCCCTCCTGAGGCGCCAGACGGTTTGCCAGAATCTCTTCGAGGCTGACCGATAGTCTTTCTCCATGGCCTCACCGAACTCCTCCCAGGCCCGAGTTTTTGCCTCCCCAACCACCCGGGCTGCAGTCCGCTTGGCCTGTGCTTGTGTGAGTTAAAAACACGTTGACATTCACACAACTATTTGCTTCTTGATGATAGAAGAGAAGCTTCTGAGGGGTTGTTTGTGTGACATCACGTGATGTAAGTCCACATGGAGTCACAGAGGACATATTTCATCATCCATCCACCTCCAGTACTCTATAAACTTTGTGTGTGAAACTCTGTCTATCATGACATCAGAGTTGGGTATCGTTTCAATTTGATCAATCTTATTCTGCTTACCAATTTTGATCATAATTTTTAGACATATTTTGGTCATTCCAGTCCAGTTTTTTGAATTTCAAACCTAAAGTAATCCAACAGCACTGTGAAAGACTGACAGCATGACAAGACACATGAATACTGTCATCAAAATCCACATTATCTCTTAAACAAAATTAGAAATATGTAATATAAACAGCATATTTTCCGTTATTTTCACCTGTTTCTTCAGTTTTTATTTTCTGCAAATAAATGCAAATACTTTTGAAACAAGATTTTTCTTTCTTATTTGGAAGAAATAGTGTTAGTACTTTACAGAATGAATCAAAAACTATTATTTTACCTAAACGCACTATAAGTCATAACAGACTTCATAACAGACTTCATAGGCGACAGAATTTCCGTACAGTGTTTGTATATTTGATTTGTTGTTGGGTGAACAGAAGTAATTCAGTCATGAATGCTCATGAGTGATGCATTCTACATGAATTCATTATTTGTAGAAGACATCACTTTGCAGAAGGTGCTGGAAAATCACAGAACACACGCACGCAATAATTGATTTCTGATGAGAGACAGAGAGACAGAGACGTGTGCGTGTCTCATTAGACAGTCTTTATCTACACACACACACACAGACGAAAACAGACACACGCGGACACAAATGCGCACACACACACAGACGCACCTACACACGTGCACACATACACACAGACGCACATGGACACACTCGGACACAAATGCACACACACACAGACAGACACACATGCAAACACACTGACGCACACACATGCACACACAACAATGGCTAGACATACTTTTAACTTGCTAGCTAATGTTCAATGTAATCATTGATTGTATTTCAATTTGGCAATATTTGTATAAAAATATAAATTGACCATGTGTTTACTCATCACTGATAACATATAAATGGTTTTAAATATTGTTGTCTAATTTGCACTCCAATTGTTCTAAAATGCAGTTATGTAGCTCAAGAAAAGACATAATTTTTTTTGACCTCGGTATTTCTAATAACTTGTGTAAGGCCGGGATTGAACGTGTAGTGGTAAAATCAAGTTTCCTATTCTGAACCTTGTTTGTGGGAGATGATGCTGATGATATGATTCTGATGTGTACCATAAATAGATCCAGAGGGGCGTGTTGACGTTCCAAACAAATAACTGAAGTATATTAATTAAAAAAATAAAGATTCATTGTAACAAAATGAAACAAACAACTTTTTAGGCCGCTTGCTGGTTTGTTGCACCATGCCACCCTAGCTCCATGTGCACGGTCAATAGACTGTGTGCTCTTGCACCAGCCCCCCTTCCTGTCAGGGGTGGCCTATCCTTTATACAACTTTTCCCCTCTCACCTATAGAGGGCACACACTCAGAGAAATAAACAATTAACAATAAAACATCATACTGATATTTAAATTAAGGTGGTAAGTATGGCTCCTACAGAACTTCTTCAAATTTTGAAAGAAGCCAAGTTAATGGAATTTAATTCTCTTTTCATATTCATTAAAAAATTATATTTCACCAATCCTTCTGTTGCTGTGGATTGAAGGTTTGCAGTTATTTGATTTGACAAATTATTAACATTGCACTAAATTCCAATCAAAGGTTGTGCGTTGAACATGTCTTGGTTTGGTGTTCATTCATTTCTAACAGTCCACTGGTTATTTGGAACTATATTATAATAAAATACATGTGAACAGTTTGATTTTTAAAACCACTACTTTTTCAGATGTTAAATATGGCCTGAAACATCTTCGGGGAGGTCTGTATGTTTGAGTCTGGAAAAGTATGGAATTTCGAAATGGAAAATGTGTAGGAACCCTGTGATCAACCAGAGTAAACAAATCAACAATTCCTTAGTTTGTTTTTTAAGCAATCAAAAATCTTAGGGGGCCGTACATGTTAATGAGGGGGCCAAGGTCCCTCCGGTCCCCCCGTGGCTACGCTACTGGTTCAGGAGTTCATTCGTGTGAGATTGAGTGTTACAGTCACATTTCTTTACATTCATAGAGTAAATCTGTTGTGTTACTCATTTCTGATGTTATTTACTTCTGACCGTTCGGTGTGTGAGCGAGACAGACGGCGGAGTGCTTTGTTTGTTTTTTTGTGTTATGTCTCGTCGTCTCATCTGCTCTATTTGGCTGCCGAAATGTGTTGATACAACACAGACTGACGCTGTTTAGTGATGGGATTCCTTGCAAACAAACAAAAAAACTAATAATACAACCCTCAGCTGTTGTGTAGTCAGCGCAAATCACAGACGCCACCGTTTGTGTGTGTGTTTATGATTGTGTATGTTCAGGTTTTGTGGGATTTCTATGTTTAGAACTCAAGAGTTTATTGATATTATCAGTTGAATTGTTTCTCATTGATGTGATGAGAACATGTTTGTAATAAGATTCATTAAAAGGAAGGAAGGAGTCGGGAACTGGCAATGTTTCATTGTGTGTTTGTGTAGACGTGTGACCGCTCTGAGCGGGCTTATTGCAGGGTCTGAGCAGACGGACCCACTTTTGCTTGTCCGAGTGATGCAGGTTTCTTGGAAATATAAGTAATTCTTGCCGCTCGTAGAGGATTTAGACGTTGACAGGTGCTCGTTCATACATCAATGACAATATTTAGACAGTAAAGGAGAATTTCACTTTTCACATAAATGTTGATGATCATTTACACGCCCTCATGTCATCCAAGATGTTTATGTGTTTGTTTCTTCAGTGGAAAAGAAATGAAGGTTTTTGATGAAAACATTGCAGGATTTTTCTCCATATAGTGACTTCAATGGACTCCAAACTGTTGAAGGTCAAAATGACACTTTCAGTGCAGCTTCAAAGGCGGTCTGTTTGTGGTCTTTATACCATGGTCTGTTTAAATACTGGATTCTGATTGGCTGGAAGATGTTCATTAAAACCCTCCGCTTTGTGTTGGATGGTTCTTCGTCTCCACGTCGTGCATTAAAATCCTTTCATGAACAGTTAGCCACAGATTATCTCTTACTTATAAAACTGTCAGTTCTGGTCCTTGATTCTGATTGGCTGAGCAGAGTCCTAAACTGTATAAAATACCCCGATGTATAACGGCTGACCGAACCACATAGCCTAAATATCATCTTATATACTTTTTTCTATGAAACCTTGCTAAGCATATGGAGTAACCGTTTTATATAAGCAATAAGCCCCGCGAAGCAGTGGGTTTCAGTGCATTATACAACAGCTGAGGGCATAATGCAACCCTGTAACTCTTATAATATGCACTGTAACCCACTGCTTTGCGGGGCTTATTTCTTTACTATACCATGGTCTTTTTGAATACTGGTTTCTGATTGGCTGGAACTTGTCCATTAAAACCCTTTAACGCACGGGTAGCTCCAGTATATTTGATTACTTTTGAAATTTAACTCACAAAATAGGCAAGGTAAGGCAAGTTTATTTATATAGCACATTTCATACACAAGTGCAATTCAAAGTGCTTTACATAAAATGATTGACAGAAAGAAATAAGTCTTATCTTTAAAATGCAAATGATTTAAGATCACAAAAACTTTAGATTTTAAGAAACAATAAAACAGCAATAAAATTGATTAAAAGTGTGAGTGTATATATAAAAGGAATAAGAGCAAAAATAAAATAAATTAGAAATAGAAGTGCAGTTGATGTAAAGCAGCACAGTGCTCAGGTTGTGAATGCACAACTAAACAAGTGTGTTTATAATCTGGATTTAGAAGTAGCTTCTGTTGGTGAATGTCTGATGTCTTCTGGAAGCAGATTCCAGCTACAGGTGGTGTAATGACTAAACGCTGACTCGCCCTGTTTTGAGTGAACCCTTGTTATCTCTAACTGACTTGATCCTGATGATCTGAGAAATCTGATTGGTTTATATTCAATGAGCATATCTGAGATGTATTTAGGTCCTAGACAATTAATAATACTTTGAAGTTGATTCTAAAATTTGCTTTTTGCTTTGACATGACTGCTGAAACTAAGGTCAGAATTTTAAAATGACCCCAAGATTTTTTACCTTGCTTTGTGTCTTTAGACCTCTTAAGTCAAGGTATGTGTTTAACTTGTTAGTTTCATCCTTGTTGCCAAAAACAATGACTTCAGTTTTGTTTTTATTTAACTGAAGGAAGTTTTGACACATCCGACTGTTAATTTCATCAATGCATTGGCAAAGAGAGTCAATAGGCATGTAGTCATTGGGTGAGAGGGCTAGATAGATCTGAGTATCGTCTGCATAGCTGTGGTAGGCAATTTGGTACTTTTTCATTATTTGGCCAAGTGGGAACATATATAAATTGAAGAGGAGTGGCGCAAGAATTGAGCAATGGTCATGGTCATGGGTGTCCAGTCAGATTCGTGGTTCCTTATGCTCACATAGTAACCTCTCCCTTTAAGGTATGACCCAAACCATTTAAGTACCAATCCAGAAAGCCCTACCCAGCTTTCCAGCCTATGTAGGAGTATAGTGTGATCAACCGTGTCAAAAGCAGCACTGAGATCTAGTAAAACTAGAACTGATAATTTGCCTGAATCAGAATTCAATCGAATATCATTAATTATCTTTATGAGCACTGTTTCTGATAAAATAACCTTCATGTTCACCTGTTTGATCTAAAATGACCATGTAAACATCAATAAAAACGTTAACTTGGCAAATGACCATGTAATAAGCAGGATAATCCCCGGCTAGCCGTGCATTAAAGGATTTTAATGCACTTTATGGAGGCAACCAACCTCCTCAGTGCGTTGGGTGGTTCTTTGCCTCAACGTTAAGGGTCACATTTAGGGTCATTGCGTTAAAAAGGTGATGCTTGATGTAGGTGGAAGTACCGAGTCAGTGTTCGCAAGTTGAACGCGCATGTTTTCAACGTAATTACGTATAACATGAAGTCGTGAATGTGCATCTCAAAACAAAGCAAGTCCAGCATTTGTGTTTATAAAGCATAAACAGTTTTATTTTTGGGCTGATGGTTTCACAAGATAAGACCTTTATTCATGGTCTGGTGTGGTTTAAAGGCCTTTGAAGCTGCACTGAAACTGTCATTTTGACCTCCAACCGATTGGAGTCTATTGAAGTCCACTATATAGTGAAAAATCCTGTCATGTTTTTATTAAATACATAAACATCTTGGATGACATGGGGGTGACTAAATGAACTGTGCAGCTGCGCGCAATTTAAACATAATTTGAGATTTATAGACTTCACATCTGACAGAGAGTAAAATACATGTGTATGGCATCCTTTTTTAAACAAATGTTTCCTCTGAAATGAGTATTTATTTTTCCTCGGGTGGTCTTTCTCTGAAGATCTTCATCTTCAGTGGATCACATGTTTTGTTGTTTGTCTTTATGTAATGACTGAAAGTTTCACGTGTTAGAAAGAGATCCTCTGAAGAATGATGATCAAGAATAAAAGTTTGAGAGATCTGATCGGTTTTCTCATGTTGGCTTTATTCTATGACGTCATCACATGTGTGCTTTACGCAGAGAGCCAACCCAGAATGCTCAGCGAAACCATTAAGCTGAATATATGTGTGTTCCCTTTGGTGTTGTCTGATGACTTTTGTTGATGTGATTGACATGATGAATTATTGCACAGAGACAGACGCGTTGATATGATGTTCTGACGCTGGAATAATTCAGTATTGCTCTCTCAGAAACAGAGCGGTTTCATCATCTCATGACGCTCTTGGGCTGTTTTAATCTTCACACCATGTTTGAAGGGAAATGTTGGATCGAACATCTCACACAATAATTTTAAATCACAGGACTTCGGATTTGAGCTCATTGGTGGTGTTTGTAGACGAGACCTCAAATCATGGTGACCGTATTTAGTAAAGCACCCTACCCAGTGCTCGCTTTACTTTGTAACGTCTACTGTATTTATCAGACGCTTTCATCCAAACAATAATGAAGTGACTTCATCTTTATAGAGTAATTAAAGACATCCATCTGTCTGATAAAAGAGAAGTCAAATGTGACTTTGACTACATCCGAGAAATCATTTACATTGAGGCATTTGGCAGACGCTTTTATCCAAAGCGACTTACTTTGCTTTATCCTATACATTTTACATAGGTATTTGCAATCCCCTGGGATCGAACCCACAACCTTGCAATGAGCTACAGGAAAGCTTGAATCAAATTCAAGTCAAATCCCTTTATTGTCACTCAACCAAATACACAAGTTCTTTGCTCGTAATCATAGCGAAACCACTTTAAGTGCCATATTGAACCAGATCGTGGTGCTTCAGTGGTTCTTCTGAGGTTCCTTCAGGTGACCGAATAAAGTAAAAGGAGACCGTCTTTGGCTGTTTTAGAGGCTTCGATGATGTTTTTTGTGTGTTTAACCTGGTTATGTTTATGTTGTTAGTTAAAAACATGCAAATCGATATAAGTGTAATGGAGGTCTGCTAGTGCATGTGCAAACGTCAGTTTTTGTCAGAAATCGCATTTTTTTTCCTACTATGGTGAGGGGAATGACACCGGACCGAATGGCGTCAGACAGGTTATATTAATTCACACTAATAACAGAAGGGTTAGTTTTGCCTTTTTATATTGGACCAGAGTTGGATAAAAAACAAGCAGATTGACCAGGAGACATTTGCAAGAAGGACTTCAGAGGACGTTTCATAGAAGTGTTTAGAAGTGTTTAAGAGGTATCCGACACACACACACAATATCAGTTTATTACACTGAACAGCTTTCACAGTCGATGTTAAAGTCATGAAGCTGTTATTTGAGTGTTGGTTATCTTAGAATGTGTGTAGCTTTATTATTTTTACCAGCTGTAGGACTGTGATGAAAGTGAAAGTAGTTTAGCGTGTAGCTCAGTCAAATGTTTACATTTCTCTCTGATAACCAAACACTACTCCTCTCTGAGGAAGACCTTGCACATGTTTTGGTGTTTTCCTTTGGGCGGGGGTTATTAAAAGCACTCGGAATGGTGACATCATGTACCCGGGAAGCAGAGGGCTGTAGTCCGATCCAGACGTTTTCTGTAGTCCTTGAAAAGTGAATTCTGTTGAAGACAATATATATCGCTTGGCACTGAACTTTGAGCTTTTGAGCTAATATTATTTTACAGATATTATTTGTGCTCTAACAGCAACAATACACACTAGCTAAAGCTTGAAAAATGGGATTGCAGGGAATGGGACCTTTATGCCCCTGTTTAGTTCTCCAGCAGTTCTATATAGTACCTCAGTCATCCCAAAGAACTGCTGAAGCACCAAAATAAGGTTCTATATAGCATCAAATTCAGATTCACCTCATCCATCATACACCCTGACAAAGAGGAAAGAGTGCAGGGAACAAGGCATCTGAGTTCTGAAGTGAGGTCGTGATAGAGAGAAACGAGGACAGGGGAGAAATACTTGTACTTTATAAATATACGAACAACTCTCTACTGAAGGTAGGGTTAGATGGGTACTGATGTGTGAAGGTTCCTGTAAAGATAGAGGTCTTATTGTGGTCTGTCTGGCAGGGGACTGTTAAAGATTCTGTTATTTACCGTGAACTCAAGTAGAGAAAGACATTCAGAGCACCCCGACACCCATCACTAGAGATGTTCTTGTCCCGCTGGAGTCAGTGTGTTTATTACCGTACACCCGCTGGAGAAAAAGCTTTATGTTGTGATGAAAACCGCTCGTGTGTGGCTTCTCTCTCTATCTCTCTCTTTCTCTACTCTCCGTATCTCTCATCATGACTTGCAGGTGTGTGTGTGTCTCTCTCTCTGTGTCAGGTCTCTGTGTATGTGGTTTGTTGCCTCTGTGCTAATGGAAAAATGAATCAGCAGTCAGGACAAGCAGAACTCTGGAGGAAGCTCTTAAATAAAGATCATAACATGAGTGAGAGAGAGAACGAGAGAGTGAGAGGGAGAGTGAGAGCAAGAGAGGGACAGAGAGAGAGAGAGAGAGAGGGAGAGAGAGAGAGAGAGAGAGAGAGAGAGAGAGAGGGAGAGAGAGAGAGAGCTTTTATTTTATCATGCCAATAAAGCTCCTTTGAATCTTGAATCTTGAGAGAGAGAGAGAGAGAGAGAGAGAGAGAGAGAGAAAAAGCGAGAGCAAGAGAGGGACAGAGAGAGAAAGAGAGAGAGAGAGAGAGAGAGAGAGAGATAGAGAGTGAGAGAGAGAGTATGTACATCTTAAGTATCATTTTAAGTACAGGTATATTTCCCACAATCTGGAACCAAGGTCTCATAACTCCAATCCATAAAAGTGGAGACAAATTCGACCCTAATAATTACCTCGGAATATGTGTAAACAGTAATCTAGGTAAACTCCTCTGTAACATTCTTAACAGCAGACTTCTCCAATATCTAAACAACCAAAACATCCTGAGAAAATGCCAAATTGGTTTCCAAACCAAATACCGTACATCCGATCATATATACACTCTTCGTACCTTAATTGACAAAGAAACAAACCAAAAGAAAAGAAAGCTCTACTCATGCTTTGTTGACTTCAAAAAAGCTTTTGACTCAATCTGGCATGAGGGACTTTTTCTTCAGTTGATTCAATGTGGCATCGGAGGAAAAACCTACGACATCATCAAATCAATGTACACCAATAACACATTTGGAGTTAAAATTGGCAACAGGCACACAGACTTTCTCTCCCAGAGTCGTGGAGTGAGACAGGGCTGTAGTCTAAGTCCTACACTATTTAACATTTACATGAATGAATTAGCTGGAGCTCTAGAACAGTCACCAGCACCCGGTCCGACCTTACAAGACACCGAAGTGAAATGCCTCCTGTTTGCAGACGATCTGGTGCTGCTGTGACCCACAAAAGAGGGTCTACAGCAACATCTGGACACCCTGCACACTTTCTGCCAAACATGGGCCCTATCGGTTAACCTTAAGAAGACTCGAGTCATGATATTCCAAAAAAAGCCCAGTAGCCAAAATCAACATCACCGTTTAAAACTAAACAACGTGCCCCTAGAACACACCAAGAACTACACATATCTCGCTATAAACATTAGCCCAATAGAGATTCTGCAAACAGAAATGTGTAAAAACATTCTACGGGTACAGAGAAAAACTCCAAACAACGCCTGCAGAGCAGAATTAGGACTGTATCCTCTAATCATTAAAATACAAAAAAGAGCTTTAAAATTCTACACACACCTTAAGAACAGCGACACAGACACACTCCATCACAAAGCCTTAAGTCATCAAGAGCTGAGCCCAGAGAGAAACCCCTTCATCCAACTGATCTCACAACTAACTCTACAACCCCAAACATGCCCAAGTCAACCCCAAACCCCAGCCATACTAAACCAAATGATCAAAAGACAAAAAGAGAAATATCTCCAACACTGGACAGAAGCAACAGCTCAGCAAAGTAAAGTGGAATGCTATCTGTCACTAAAGAGAGAATATAAAGTGTCAGAATACCTCACAAGCGTATCAGACCCTAAACTAAGAAAAGTGTTGAGCATGTACAGACTCAGTGATCACCAGCTCACTGTAGAGACGGGCAGACACAGACACACATGGACACCGAGAGAAGAGCGACTGTGTCCACACTGCACACACAATCAAGTGGAAACAGAGCTGCACTTTCTCCTCTCCTGTCCCAACTACACACACATCAGAGAAACATTCTTCCCCCAGTTTACAAACTTACACAAAGACTTTGACCAGTTTCAACAAAAGGACAAGATCTCATACATACTGGGAGAAAAGTCAAGAAGCTCAAACCTGCTGCAAGATATGTCAAGTCCTGCCACGACCAAAGAACAACCAGCACAACACAACACAACACTGACAGGACAACACACACAAACTGACACTGTCACCCTCATTGAGAACTTTAATTAAAACTCTTTTTCTGTTTATATTGAGATGTATATATATATAGATTTTTACTTATAGACTTTTAATTTTATTCTATCTTATTTTTTATCTTAATCTGTATTTCTGCATGTTTATATTTAATCTTGTGCTTCGACAATGTAAATTTTCTTTTATCATGCCAATAAAGCTACTTTGAATCTTGAATCTTAAATCTTTAGAGAGAGGGAGAGAGAGAGGCAGAGAGAGATAGAGGCAGAGAGAGAGAGAGAGATTCGGCTCCTGGTCACTGATTGGCTGGCAGCTGACGTTTACTCAGAAGGGAGCTGTCCACACAGTGCTGGTGCTGAAGTCACACGCGGCCGCTGCATGTGCAGGCGCTGTCCAGAGCCGCAGTGCTGAAAATAAACTCCTGCTCTCAGACACACTCACATGTGTGTTCCTCTGTTCCAAAGGATTCTCAGATTCGGCTGTTCCTCAACAGCGTGTCATTCATGCTCCTCAAGATAAAAGACCTGAGAAAATCAGCTCCTCGTGTTGACGAGACGCATTTTGATTGTTTGGTGCTTGCTAGTCCTGCTGAAACAGAGTGAATTTAATTCATACATATGCACATTGATCATAGGCTCGGATGAAATGCAGCAGCTGCCGAGCAGGATTTGGCTGAAGTATTAATTTTTATTGTGTGTGTGTGGAGATGGTGGTCTAGTGGGTTAAACCACTGAACTGGTAAATCAAAGGTTGCTGGTTCGATCCCAGCAGCCACCACCAGTGTGTCCTTGAGCAAGACACTTTACTCCATGTTGCTCCAGGGGGATTGTCCCTGTAATAAGTGCACTGTAAGTCGCTTTGGATAAAAGAGTCTGCTAAATGACTAAATGGAAATGGAAATGGCTGGAAGCTCATAGTTTTCATTCTGGCATGTCTGCAGTTTTTGCTTTTGTTTTCTGTGTATATTCATTGATATCGTTTCTATAGTGTTATTTCATTTCTTCTTCAGAGAACTTCATTCATCACTTGGTGGATCTTTCCGGCAAAATGAGCTGATTGATTCAGCATGGATAATGGCCATGGCTCCTGTCTGAGAAAGTCTGAAGAAGCGGATGAGAGGATGAGAATGGATGGGTTGCTGGTGTTTTGCTCTTCATTTGAATCCTGCAGAGAGTGTGTGTGTGTGATGGAATCTTGAGTAAGTGAGATCTATATTTGGTTTGATAACATCTGCTCCTGCAGGAGTTCTCTAAATGATGTGTTGATTCATAGGGTTGCCTCACATTCAGACTCCGTCAGAACTGCAGAGAGAATACAAGATTACATTACAAACACAAATCTAGAAAGATACGAGAACACAGGCTGAACTCTGCAGTGCCACCCATAGGACTGACGTTTTAACACAATTTCTCTGTGTCTCAGTGAACATCAGCTTCAGATGAATAAAGACGCTTTGGAAGTGAACATTATAAATGTCAATGTCACGTTTCATTCGCTGTAAAGCCTAGATTTACTGACAAAATTGATAGTGTTATAAATGGGCTCAATTGTAACAGGTAGTAACTCTTTTAATAATTTATTTGGAATGGGGTGTAATAAGCATGTTGTCGGTTTGGATGTTGCAATAACTTTAATTACTTAAAGGAGAAAAACACTCTAGCTTTTCTTATCGGGTGATGGTCGATGCTAATTCTTTAGACACACTTGGAGGTTTGGTTTTAGCTATGTTTTCTCGTATTTTTTCGATTTTCTCTGTAAATATTTTTATGAATTCATTGCTACCAAGGTGCGGCGGAATAGCCAGGTCAGGTGGAGTCTGATTGTTTGTCAGTTTAGCAATTGTACTAAATAAAAACCTTGGATTGTTTTTGTTAGTTTCTTTAAGGTTCAGAGTTGCTCGGCTTTTGCTGATTTTAGTGACTTTTTATAACAGTTCTCACTGTCTTTCCATGCAATTTTAAAGACCTCTAATTGGGTTTGTTTCCATTTGCGCTCCACTTTACGGGTTTTTCTTTTTAGGGCGCGAGTGATGCGATTGTACCATGCTGCTATGATCTTTTCATTAATCTTTTTTTTACTTCATAGATGCGACCGCTTCTAATGTGTTAGAGAAAATTGTGCCCATGTTGCTGATCATGTCGTCGAGCGATTCTATATTTGTTGGAAAGGTTAGTCAGATCTGGCAGGTTTTTTATGAAGCTATCTGTAGTAAATGAGGTGATTGTTCTACCCTGTGGATAAAGAGTTTTACGACTGATTTCTGCAGTGTGCAATATCAAAAATCCCCTGTACTTGTGGGGACATTTTTTGGTCCCCATGAGGAGACAAGCTTATAAATCATACAGAATGAACTTTTGTTAAAATATTAAAGACCAGAAAGTTTTGTGTGATTGTTAGTTTTAGGGGTAGGGAATATGATATAAAGTTTGTGCAGTATAGAAACCATTGCGTCTATGGAATGTCCCCATAAAACATGGAAACCCAACGTTTGTGTCTGTGTATGCAGATGTGTGTTGAGTTGAGCAGAAATGTGAGTGTGTGGTGTTTGTTTTCCCTCCCTGTTTACACACCGGCGTTCTGCTTCATCTTCACTTTCATCTCTGTCCTGAAAACTCACCACACTTTTCATCTGTGAACACTCAGTGGACACTTCCATTGGGATGAATGGGTTGTTTGTGTGTTCGCCTAACAACAGTTGGTTTGACGAGTCCCAGTAGAGCATCAGTCACAGATTCGTATCAAAGACTGATGCAGATAACATTCATTCAGTGGATCAAATCATTCTGCGTAACAACTTGTTAACGGTGTAGTTTTGTTTGGGCACAATCGGAAAAGATTTGATGTTGTCTTAACAAAATACAGCCAAACACAACTCACTTAATCTTGTCTGTCACTTTAAAAAAATAATTAATGTCATAAGATTATTCAGATAGAGCTTCAAGTTTATGGATTTGTGATGACACACGCACTCGCACACACAAACACACACAGACACACACACACACACTCCCACAAACGCACGCACACACACACGCACCCTCACACACACACACACACACACTCACACACTCCCACAAACGCACGCACACACACACACACACCCTCACACACACACTCACACAAACGCACGCACACACACACAGACACACGCGCACACACGCACTCACACACACACACACACACCCTCACACACACACACACACACACTCACACACACACGCGCACACACACAGGTGCACACACGCACTCATACAGGCGCACACACACACAGGCACACACGCACACACACACACACTCACACACACACACTCAGTCACAAAATGGCTTCCAGTGTTTCTATGTGTCAAAATGTCTGGCCTGACAAAAATGATCCAGTTCTCTGTTTGTGTGTATGCGTGTGTGTGTGTGTGTGTGTGTGCGTGCGTTTGTGGGAGTGTGTGAGTGTGTGTGTGTGTGTGTGTTTGTGTGTGATGGTGCGTGTGTGTGTGTGTGTGTGTGCTCGTGTGAAGTCTCTGTGATCTGACCACTGTAGTCTGTCTGTGGACAGATGTTGACCTCATGTGTGTTGTCTGAATGATTCACAGTAGAACGTTTCAATGATGTCATCACTCTCTCTCTCTCTCTCTCTCTCTCAGCTGGGACGACGTATATCTTCGGTCGTGGAGGAGCCCTCATCACATACACGTGGCCACCGAACGACCGGCCGAGCACGCGGGCAGACCGGCTGGCGGTGGGCTTCAGTTCACAGCTGAAAGAAGCTGTGCTGGTGCGGGTGGAGAGTGCTAAGGGTCTCGGGGACTATCTGGAGCTTCACATAGTAAGAACCACACCCGGCGGGCTAACGGCTGCTTTGTACACTTTGTTGCAATGACTTGTAATGAATTTTGGAATTTGTCTTTTAGAGTGTTCCAGCCATAACAGAGGCTTAAATAGTGTCAGTGTCCTACAGCCAATAGTATCTGGGATATTGTAGAATGGTTATCTGAAAGAGTTGTTTAAACTTTATTGAATAGCTCAACTCTCTCTTACTCGATGGGTTCTATTCCGTAAAGAGAGATAGATTGATTTTTCTTCAGTGTTTTACCAAATACTTCCAAGTAAATCCTTTAGCCCACAGATGCTGTTTTATTCTGGATGTATTCTAATAGACAGGCTGTGAAATAATGAATGAATTACACAACATTTCTGGAATCTAATGGTAGCCAAAGCTTTTGCACAGCGTTGCGTATTACATTGTATACATAGAGGCATGTTATATACACACACATCATCACAAACAAAATGAATCCTTGTTTTATTACAGTAAAGGTGCAGTAAACATGTTGTTTTTAGAGGCTGAATATGATTTGTTGATATGATAAACACTTAACTTTAGTTGTACTCATGTGTTTTGGGTGGCAGTTTGCTTCAGCAGAAGATTTGTTGGTCACACACAACATTCACATGTGAAACTAGTAATGAATTGTCATGTTAGTGTTAAAGATCTTCATGAGGTTGTGAGTGAATGTATCTGAAGAGCATTCATGCAGATGATTGTGTATGTGTGCTGCAGTATTGAAGTGTGTTTAGGATCTGCTTTAGATCGGGCGGTTATAGATCTTTCTCATGATCAGAGTAATGAGACAAGCAGCAGGAGGACCACACACACACACCCAGACACGCATACGCATGCACGAATACACACACACAGACTAGGGCTGTAGTCAAGTCCACTGTTGTCGAGTCCAAGACCAGGACTAGTCAAGACCGATTCAAGACCGAGTCCAAAGAGGTTTGAGTCCAAGTCAAGACCGAGTCCAATTGAGACAGTGACAGAGACTACAAGACCACATACTTAACTGTTGATCATTTATGTGATACAAGAGAAAGCATATCTTCTATTCTAAGATAATCATTTTTGTTTGCTATGTCAAAAAGCAGATAAAATAAGATCATTTTATGTACTTTAGGTAAAGTCAGGAAGCCAAAGTGAAACTTCGGGCGGATTCTCGCTTTTAGAGAAACTAAGGCCGCCGCTCGTGAGGACCGAAGGTAGAGGCTTCCCACCTTTTCAAAAAGCTCTGGGACCCTCTGCCTACCTATCCACTGGAAGATTAAAAATTTCACCGTCGTTTCGATGAGATTGTAATACAGCACAGTGGTGTGGCGAGTTTTAATAGGAACCCCATCTGAATGAAACACTGACTTTCATCTCTTACCACCACAGTGACATGAACTGAAGAGAGAGGGAGATTTTTTTTGAGATTTGAAACCTCTTTATTTATACAAAATTGATTAGAGCTGAAACCAAAATGTCTAGCACTTCCCACAAGTACTGATGTTCAGCTCTGTCAATCGCTTTTCTTGATCTATCGAAATCAGACCAAGTTCACAGCCTAATGAGCTGGAGAGGTCCAAAACATCCCGAATTAAAAAATTGTTGTCAGTTATCTGCCTGTCATGTATGCAATACGTCTGATCGACATAAACTACTTGCTCAATTACTTATTTCAGCCTCATGGCTAAAGCTTTTGACAACAGTTTGTAGTCAGAGCAAAGCAGGGCCACTGGCCACCAGTTCTTAATCCCCTGTAGGTCTCCTTTCTTAGGAGAGGGTGAGGACAGCCCTCCTGCAACTCAGCGGTAAAAGTCTTTTCCTCAAGCTGTCCCTAAAAACAAGCAGCAAATCGTTGCTATAATATCCAGAGCCTTTTTCTGCTCACGGTCAAGCTTTGGTAGATTACTAAATAGATCATCAGCTCTTTGAGTGTCACAGTATTCAGAAGTATATAGTTGTGAATAAAAGTCCACCGCCAACTTTCTTATTTCTACAGGATCTGTTGTCATAGAACCATCATGGCGACGAAGATGATACATTTGTTTCTGTGTTGTACTTTTCCTTTCAAGATTAAAAAAGAAAGTGCTTGTCCATGTCTTTAATAAAGCAAAATCGTGCCCTTATTAACGCTGTCTTTACTTGTTCCTGTAGGAAAGTCCCAAACTCTCTCCTTTTCCTTCGTAAGGCACAAGTTCATTATTATAAAAGCATTCCTTTTCTAAAAGTTCAATCTCTCTTTGTAATCTTTTCACAGTTTCCTTTACCACTGATCCAGTACAAGATGAATAATTCTGACAAAAAAATCCTTATGTTCACTTTACCCACATCCCACCACTTACTGAGATTTTCAAATGATTCACTGATTCAATGATTTTCCATTTCTTCCAGAACAGATCAAATAATTCAAAAAAATTAACATCTTGTAATATTTTAGCATTAAAATGCCAATAATAAATACATTTTGACAAAAATAACCTTGTGATGGTCTGAAAAACCGTTAGGCAAAATGGAAGTATTCATCACCCTATTTTCCATAATTTACCCAAATAAAATCTATCTAGTCGTGCACCACAGATTCTCTGATCAGATACTTTAAGCCAAGTATATTGTCTGGCTTTTTTATTGATCATTCTCCATATATCTAGTAAATCAAATTCATTCAATACTTTTATCAACACATTACTAGATTGACAATCTGGCTCTTCACCATTTCTATCAATTGTAAAATCTGTGGTGCAATTCCAATCTCCTCCATAAACAATACATTCATTACTATTAAGTGTCCGAATTTACGTTCTCATTTTCATAACAAATCCATCCTTTCAACCCCATTATTTGGGGTATAAACATTCATTAAAATAAATACCATTTTTCCTACCTCTATTTTAGTAAACAACTGTAGTGGAGTGGGGGGGGCGAGACTGTGGTTCAAGACCGGTGAGTAATTGTTAATGAGCGCCAGCTGTGCACGCACCGGTCTCGAATCACGTAGGAGATCGGGAGCAAATAAGTGAACGAGCGACCGGACCGTCTAGGAGAGAGGACCGGGCCCGAACATGTTTGTGTTTGTATTTATGTTTTATTCGCTGTCTTTTTACTTTTTACTTTTGATTATATTTGATTGAATGTTTAAATGTTTGCCAGTTTCAGTCTCCTTCCTTCCCTACTTTGATTCTTTCTACATTGGTGCCGAAACCTGGGAGGAAAGAGAGACATGCTGTCGAAGAGTCATTGCCGCCGAGTGGCCTTGGGGTGCAGGAGAGTTCGGGCAGCGCGGACGAAGGGCGTCCGCCAAAGCTTCGGTGCGACGGCGACCTTTGCTGCCGCGCCCCTGGGTCGAGGTCGGGTGGCTTTCGTCCAAGCAGGAGCGGTGGAGTTGCTGCCGTCCGCCAGAGCCCGGAGCCTGTGTCCATCCCCCGAGGGGGAGGACCAGGGGGCGGGAGTGCCGAGTGCGGCCACCGCCTACCAGAGGCCGGAGCCTGCGTTCGTCCGCCCAAGGTGGAGTGAACTCCCCAGCTCCCGCTTGGACGAAAGCCACCCCAACTCGACCCAGGGGCGACTCTCCTTTCTCCCGGGTTTCGGCACCAATGTAGAAAGGTTCATTAAAAGGAAGGCGACGGGAACCGGCAGATATCTAAATAAAGGTTTAATATAAATAATAAAAGCCAGCGTCCCCTCATGGCCAACCGCCGGCGAACAAAGCAGATCACAAACAAAAAGCTTTGTTAAACAAAAAGCTTTGTTAAACATGATCTCACTGTTTAGAGATACCAGCGTCCTTGACTCTATGCGACAAGTCAAACTTTTTGTGGTGTAAGTGCAGTTAAGATAAGATGTTTGTTGTTCATGCAGGTGTTCAAGAGCTCATACTTATACATGAGGCCCGATACATAAGAAAACTCAATATTTTCTTTTATATTATATTTATATTTTTAACAAATTTTTCAAAAGATGAAAATAAAGAAAATAGTACTACAGTCACCCTCTCCCCCCACGAAAAACTCCACACACCCCTAAACGCTCCCAGCATAACAGAGACAGAGAGAGACAGAGAGAGAGAGAGAGAGAGGGAGAGAGATATTTTTCATCTTAATCTGTATTTCTGCATGTTTATATAAAGCTCCTTTGAATCTTGAGAGAGAGAGAGAGAGAGAGAGGGAGAGAGAGAGAGAGAGAGAGAGAAAGAGATAGAGAGAGAGAGAGAGAGAGAGAGAAAGAGATAGAGAGAGAGAAAGAGAGAGAGAGAGAGAGAGAAAGAGATAGAGAGAGAGAAAGAGAGAGAGAGAGAGAGAGAGAGAGAGAGATAGAGAGATAGAGAGAGAGAAAGAGAGAGAGAGAGAGAGAGAGAGAGAAAGAGAGAGAGAGAGAGAGAAAGAGAGAGAGAAAGAGAGAGAGAAAGAGAGAGATTTTTTTTGATTTTTTAACAAAAACTTTTAATTACAGTTTCTCAACCCTTACACATCACTTGGCTTTAACATCAAAAAACAATCAACAGAAATTGGAAAAATAAAGTTTGTTTTCAATAACAGAACACAGAGCCTCTCTTTGACACCATATGTCTTCAAAAACTAATAAACAATCGATTGATTTATAATATAAAAAATCAATTCGCAATCGTGATTTAACTAGGGCAGCGAAAACTGAGACCACATTGAAATCAAAGTTTTTTTCTATTTTGTCTTTTCTACTCATGTAGATTGACATTTTTGCCTTTCCTAATATAAAATTTAACAATTGACATTCCCTCTGTCGTGTCCTTGTATACTTAAAACCAAGAATAAAAAGCTGCGTTGAGAATTCCACATTAAAACAGTTAAAAAAAAGTTTTAAAACAGAAAATAGATCTTTAAGCCTATCACAAAGTGCAAAAGTGTGGAAAATGGACTCCCTCTGAAAACAAAAAGGACATTCTTGACCAACATCTGGGTTCAACACCGAAATAAAAGCATTAACTGCAATGATGCCATGTAAAATCCTCCACTGTAAATCTCCATTCTTTTTAGTTAATGGTGGTTTATAAAAGGATCTCCACTGTGGTTTTACATTTTCTTCCAGACTTAAAAAAGAACGCCAAGGTGTATCTACTTTCCCATGTAAAGTTTTCTTGTTAAAATTTTTGACACAGGTTTTATATATTTTCTTCCCATTCACTTCTTTCAATTCTAAATCTAGTAATTTTCCGGAGTCTAGAAAAAAGCCAGTATATTCATCCAACTTTGGTGATAACAAGATCTTTGGGAATTCATCTTTCTCTAAGGGAAGAATTTCCTTAGCACTATACTTAATTAACATTTCATTCTCTTCCGTTGTAAGAATGGACTTCAAACCTTGTATAACTTTACCAATAACTTGTGCTGAATTAAAACCCAACAATGCTGACAATTTCTCCACTTCTGTAAAATTTGGGCCTGTTACATTTACTAGATGTCCAAGTGTTATGACTTTAGCTTTGATAAAATATTCAGACATGGAAACACCACCGTAAACTAGATTTAATCTAGCACCATTAACCAAGGGCTCTTGAAGAAGCCAGTATAAGGACATTGTTCTGCTGTCTCGTTCCACCTTGAAAGTATTCCAAACTTTAAAAAGATTTTGGTAGAACATAGGTAGTTTTTTAACATTAACATTTGTTGGATTCATTAAAAATAACGTTTTGTCCAACTGTAGTCCACCAGTAGTCTTTAATATAGCAGAAGCCACTGGTCTCCAATTTACAGCTTCAGGTCCAGTCAAGAACCGTTGTATGAACTGCATTCGAAATGTAGCAGCCCTACTTTGCAAGTTTATGAGTCCTTGGCCACCTTCTTCCTTTGGTAAATATAAAACACTATGGATTATCCAATGCATTTTGTCCCAAAAAAAGTCTACAAGCATTGATTGAATTTTTGCCAGCAGATATAATGGTGGATCTATGCAATTTAGACGATGCCAGAGTGAAGACGCAACAAGATTGTTAATAACAAGGATACGTCCTCTATAAGATAGTGATGGTTTAATCCATTTCCACTTATCCAGTCGACCCTTCAGCTTCTCGTAAGTCTCTTCCCAGTTTTTCGATTGAAAAACATTGTTTCCCAAGTATACTCCCAGGTACTTGAATCCACCTTTTGACCATGTTAATCCATCTGGAAGGTTTGGGGTTCCATCTGTCCATTCTCCCAACATAAAAGCTTCGCTTTTAGACCAGTTAACCTTTGCAGCTGAGATCTGTTTAAAATCCTTTAAAGTTTTCCATAAAATGTCCACATCAGTTTGCCTGTTAATAAAAACAACCACATCATCGGCGTACGCAGACAATTTAAAAGTATCATCACAGTCTTTTAAAGAGACACCTTTCAAAACTTTTCTTAGTCTATGTAAAAGTGGTTCTATTGAAAGAGTGTACAACATTCCAGACAACGAGCATCCTTGTCGCACCCCACGTTCAACCTTGAAGGGAGTGCATAAACCACCATTAACCTTTAATAGACTCTCAATGTCACTGTATAAAACTTTAATATATTTTATAAAATCGAATCTAAACCCAAAGGCATCTAATGTTTCCCACAGATAATCATGCTCGACACGGTCAAAAGCCTTCTCTTGATCGAGGGAAATCAAGCCAAAATTTAACTCAGTCAGCTTCGAGTACTCCATTAAATCTCTGACTAAAAAAATATTATCCGATATTGATCTTCCAGGCACACAATAGCATTGATCAGAGTGGACGACTTCCTCCAAGACTTTCCCTAAACGAATTGCTAATGCTTTTGACAAAATTTTATAGTCTGAGCACAAAAGCGAGACAGGTCTCTAGTTTTTGATATTACCCAAATCTCCTTTCTTGGGTAAGAGGGTAAGAACTGCTCTGCGGCTGCTGAGCGGTAGTAGCCCTCCGGCTAGACTATCACTGAGAACTGCTCGCATATCCTCTCCAATAATACCCCAGAAAGCCTTATAGAACTCAAAGGGGATGCCGTCTATCCCTGGAACTTTTCCATTCTCCATACTCTGAAGAGCTTCATATAGTTCTATTGTGGTGATGCCTTTACACAATTCCACATTGGCTTTTTGGGAGATTTTTGGTAGTCCTTCAAAAAAATCTGGTTTTATCGTCTGATTTTCTTTGTACTCAGAACTATACAGACACTTATAAAACTCATTTGCTCTTTTTTTACGGATTTCAAAAGGATCTGATAACATGATTCCAGTATCTGAGCGCAAATTTTGAATATGACGTTTCTGGCCATTCTTTTTTTCCAGGCCAAAGAAATACTTTGAAGGAACATCCATGTGTTCTACGCCTTGAAATCGTGATCTAATCAATGCTCCTTGTGCTTTTTTCCTATATGAATCTGATAAGGCAGTTCGTTTTGAATAAAGGACTTCAATTTGATCTTGATTACCGGTTGTCTGTATTAACTCTTGAGCCTTTAAGATATCCTTTTCTAACATTGCAATGGTTTCAGTTAAATTTTTTGTGACATTTCGAGTGTATTGTTGGCATAATTGTTTTATTTTGACTTTTCCAATATCCCACCATTTTTGTATAGAAACATATTTCTCTTTTTCTTCTTTAAATT
>NC_079542.1:517500-602500 GCF_015846415.1 Triplophysa dalaica
GGATACTTTACAGGTACTCTTTAAATCTGGAAGTGAAATACCGATTAGCTCTTTCCTTAATCTGCACAAAAATGGTTCAATTACTAGAATATATAACTGTCCAGAAAGTGGACAGCCTTGTCTGATACCCCTGGACATCCTGATAGGTGCACTCAATCCACCTCCAGCTTTAACCATAACAAATGCATTAGAATACAACAACTTTATATAAGATATGAAATTATCCCCGAACCCGAATTCTTTCAACACATTGAAAAGATATCCATGATCAACTTGGTCAAAAGCTTTCTCTTGGTCAAGCGAAAGAATCCCCATATTAAGATTATTACTTTGACTAAAATCAATCACATCACGCACTAAAAATAAATGATCCATAATTGTTCTATCTACCCTCCACTCCTGGAGATCTTCCAGGGGATAATTGTCTCATTGCATCAGAAAGCTCTTGCAAAGTTATTTTTTCATCCAGCGATTCTCTTTGTTCATCTCTCAACTGAGGTAGATCACAGAGCAAATCATCCACACTTGCAGCGTCACCACTCTGAGCATTATATAATTTAGAATAAAAATATATTGTCATTTCTCTCATTTCAAGAGGGTCAGAAGTTATAGTTCCATTCGGACGTCTTAGATGACACAACTGTTTTTGTAAAAAACTTTTCTTTTCCAAATTAAAAAAATAGGCACTAGGAGCATCCATATCTTTGATGGAACAAATTCTTGATCTTATTAATGCTCCTTTTACCTTTTCTTGTAAAAGAGACCCCAGTTCTCCTTTTTTCTTATTTAACCTTTCATTATTTACCGATCCCATATTATTTAACATGTCTTTTTCCAGAGATACAATGTCTCTTTGTAAACTTTCACAACTAAACTTTTCACTGTCTAACTCCTATATTCCTACTTCTCCACAAGTCTATTAAATCGAACTCATTTATAATTTTTAACAGTTGAATGCTTGACTGATTATGTGGCTCCTCTCCATTCCTATCAATTATAAAATTAGTTGTGCAATTCCAATCACCCCCAATTATCATGCACACAGTATCATCAATTTTCTGAATAACTGTTCTCAATTCCATAAAAAAATACCACACGCTCATGTCCATTATTAGGAGCATATACATTAATTAAAACAAATATATTTCCTTCAGACTCTACTTTAGTTAAAAGTGCTCTACCTTTTACAATTTCCTCTGTTGATAGAATTTTTACATTTAGATTTTTGGAAAAAAGAATAGCTACCCCAGCACTTGTGTTTGTACCATGGCTAAGAGCATATTTCCCTTCCCACCACATACCTCACTGAGTCTCATTATCAGTACTTGTATGTGTTTCTTGCAAAAAGACTATATCAACTCCTTTAACAAACTCTGAAATCATGCCTAATTTATTCCGATCTCTACCCCCATTTATATTTAAGGAACCGAATTTTAAAAGTTCCATAGAAAAATTAAAATAGAGAAAAACAAATGTGAATAGACACAAAGCATTAATTATGAAATTCACCCTGTGCATTTGAGCATCCTATTTTTGCACAGCTCTTTTTTCTTTCCGTAATTTAGCCAACGTCTTTTTCAGCCTAAACCTCTTCTTCTTGCACAGAGCTTCACAACTAACAACTTTCAGCATTGACACCACTGACCCTATGGATTTGTCTATCTCCGGGAAGAAATCCTTCACCTCAACAGTTTTTCCAAACGTCAAATCCAAAAAATCATTAATCTCCTGCACCGAATATGTTTCATCAATATTCTGCGACCCAAACTCAGAAACATCCGACACCTCAGACAATGTATCATCCTCCTTCATTTCATATTCCTCACCTTTTTCAACATCATTTAAGCTTTCAATATTTTCAATACAGATCACTTCGCAAGCCACACTTTCACTTACTTTCTCTGTATGTTTACTGTGTTCCAAGACCTCACGCTCTTGTACCCCATTCTCCACTTTTTCTCCTTCATTCTGATTTTGGTCTACACTTACACACGATTCATCCTTCTGAACGATACTCTCTTCATTAGACTGCGTTGTTGTATTTTTTACATTAGCGGCGGTTACTCCACTAGGCCCAGCGGCCTCCTCAGTAGTCTGAGCTCTATGTGGGCATGTCAATTTTTTGTGCCCAAGTTCCCCACACTCAAAACACTTCAAGCTACCCGTATTTACATAAAGCATATACGATTTTCCTTCATGCACAACTCTGAAAGACACGTCTAACTCTGGTACATTGAGAAACATAAACACTTGCCTCCTAAAAGACATCACATGTTTTAGTGCTTCACTCTTACATCCTAATGGGATCGTTTTAATCGCACTAGCACATTTACCATATTGAACTAATGCACGCTCAATATCCTCATTTCTAATAAACGGGGGGACGTTCGAGACATAGACTTTTGTTGTTGGTGTAACAAGCGGTGAAACAATAACAAAATCGCCACCTACCACAATCCCGTTGGCTATCAGGCGGTTCAGTAGCTTCTCCTCTTTAACAAAAACCACCACCGCTTTATTCATCCTGGAGGCCGAAGAAATGTTGTCATATCCAACCTCCTCTCCGACCGCCAGCAGCACATCCTCAACAGACACACCCTGCTCAGGTACACATCTGACTCCGTGACGCCGCGAAACAGGTGGTTCTCCACCCGCCAGCAACGACGCCATACCGGCGCCTCGGCGAACACCACTAATACGTGGTTTTAAACTCTACAAAAATAGTATGTCTCAAATCCCCTTTTTAGAAAGCAAAAAAAAAAAAAAAAACAGACCAAACAACAAAAAAACTATCAAAAACACCTCTCCGTAAACCCCTCACCACCACCCCAAACACTCCCAGTGTGCACCGGAAGTGAGAGAGAGAGAGACACAGAGAGAGAGAGACACAGAGAGAGAGAGAGAGAGAGAGAGAGAGAGAGAGAGAGAGAGACACAGAGAGAGAGAGAGAGAGAGAGAGAGAGAGAGACACAGTCCCAACTCCTCTCCTGTCCCAACTACACACACATCAGAGAAACATTCTTCCCCCAGTTTACAAACTTACACAAAGACTTTGACCAGTTTCAACAAAAGGATAAGATCTCATACATACTGGGAGAAAAGTCAAGAAGCTCAAACCTGCTGCAAGATATGTCAAGTCCTGCCACGACCAAAGAACAAGCAGCACAACACAACACAACACTGACAGGACAACACACACAAACTGACACTATCACCCTCATTGAGAACTTTAATTAAAACTCTTTTTCTGTTTATATTGAGATGTATATATATAGATTTTTACTTATAGACTTTTAATTTTACTCTATCTTATTTTTGATCTTAATCTGTATTTCTGCATGTTTATATTTAATCTTAAAAAAGATTTTATCATGCCAATAAAGCTCCTTTGAATCTTGAATCTTGAATCACAGAGAGAGAGAGAGAGAGAGAGAGAGAGACAGAGAGAGAGAGAGAGAGAGACAGAGAGAGAGAGAGAGACAGACAGAGAGAGAGAGAGAGAGACAGACAGAGAGAGAGAGAGAGAGAGACACGCAGAGAGAGAGAGAGAGAGAGAGAGAGAGAGAGAGAGAGACACAGAGAGAGAGAGAGAGAGAGAGAGAGAGAGAGAGAGAGAGAGAAAGAGAGAGAGAGACTCAGAGAGAGAGAGAAAGAGAGAGAGAGACTCAGAGAGAGAGAGAGAGAGACTCAGAGAGAGAGAGAGATTTTAATTTTAACAAGACTTTAATTATAAAAACATATCCTATTTCACCATACACTCTTATACCACAGTATTAAATAGTTTTCAAAGTTTTACGTGTTAAAGTTTTGACGTTATGGTGTAATAGATCAACTCTCAACAATACTAGCATGATGTTTAAAAACATTAAACTTATCCAGCCTTGCCAATGAAATCATGTTATCACGAACATGAGACCAAGTGTATTGTCTTTGTTCTCCATTAAGCTGTCTCCAAATATCAATTAATTCATGTGTTTTTTTTAGCTGAACAAGATGTTGGCGTGAAGGTAAATGAGGTTCCATGTGACTTCTATCTAAGTTGGACTCTGTGCAATTAAAATCACCACCTAAAATTAAATACTCATCAACAGCAACATTTTGTAAAACAGAGGATAAAGTATTTAAAAACAACATTCTCTCAACAGCTGAGGTTGGTATATACACACAAATAAAAACAAAAACAATATTTTCAAAAGAGGCTCTTACTTTCAAGAGTCTACCATTGATAACCTCTTCAACCTGATAAAAGTGTGGGCTGAAACTCTTAGAAAAGAGAACAGCAACTCCGCCACTTATTGTGGTTTTATGACTTAAAACAGCAGTCCCATTCCATTCTACTGCCCAGTCAGCAGCATTATTAACATAAGTATGTGTCTCTTGTAGCAGTATAACATCAATTATTTTCTGATGAATTACTTCAAATAATGCAGCTCTTTTGTGCATGTCTCTAGCACCATTCAGATTTAAAGTAGCAACATTAGCGTGACACATACTTATGGAAAGAAAAAAAGGAAAAAGAAAACTGTCCACAAAAAGAAACTACTAAAAGTCATGGAATTAGGCTTTCTCACTGTCATCATTATTAAGTTCAGAGTTGAGTTTCCTCACTATTTTTTTTAGCCTATACACCTCTTTATTTGTAAAGGAGCCCTCCATCATGAACCCCTTAGTATTATCTATAAACTGTTTTATGTCAGGAAAATATTCCTCAATGTGCACACCCCTCTTATTTTTAGTAGCTCTAAGGAACAGTTTAATATCATCTACCTCATAATGACGTCCAGAAAAATCACTCTGAGAAAGACAAACACTTGAATCAGATGATTCACTGTCACTTTCTGTTTCCTTGTCACTTAAGTCAGTCAACTCTGATTTTTTTGCGTGTCTATCACTCCGATTTTTACCACACTTCTTCCTCTTTAATGGGACTTTAAAATATGTCTGCACTGTTTCCATTGGAATGTAATCACTTGTATTTCCCACAGTCGATTGCAGATTATTAATGAGAGCATCGTGTACATGCATCTCCGTCTCAATAACGGCTACCCCCGCCTGAACATTAGACACTTCTAAACCAGAAACTGTGTTTTCAAGCGCTAATTCTGCAGCTTCAGTTACTGCGATCACAGGTAAACCATCATCATGTTTGTCCTCTGAGGCTCGTACCCCTGACACACCCGGAGTCTCGTCGGACGGCCCTGCTGCTGCATCGGGTTCAGAGTTATCGACTACAGCACTTCTGACAGCAACTACGTCACCATCACCTGGCGGGTTGTTCAAATTTTTTGCAGGACAAGCACGAACTAAATGACCAGATTGGCCACAACTAAAACATTTCATTTTGTCAGTTGTTATGTAAATGATGTAATCGTACTCATCAGCCCGAAAGTGCAAAGACACATCCAAATCAGCATCATCGTTCATAATCATATAAACGAAACGCCTTTTTCAACAGTACTCAGAAAAATAACAGTGCCATTATTCATCCTGGAGGCAGACAATATATTTTCATGCCCAGCCACCTCTCCTACAGCCAGGCAACATTTCTCCACACTAACTGCGGCCGCTACTATCACCCCATGACGGCGCTTCAGTGAACCCAAACATCGCGTGCGTGGGGCCGTCATGCTCCCGGTAAAACAGGTGGCACGCGGCCCAAAACAACTAAAATGTAAACCAAAAACACACAAAAACAACGAACAAAGAAAAAAGCCAGAAAAAAAGAAAGAAAAGATTCACTCACAGAATCCAACCGCACTCACAGCACGCAATCCGCACGCTCACGCTCACCCCAACAATCACACCGGAAGTTAGAGAGAGAGAGAGAGAGAGAGGGAGAGAGAGGGAGAGAGAGAGAGAGAGAGAGAGAGAGAGAGAGAGAGAGAGAGAGAGAGAGAGAGAGGGAGAGAGAGAGAGGTTTATAATGGCTTTATTTTTTTACACATTCCAATAACAATTTCTCAAAGTTATAAAATCAAAACCAACAAGAATAATGTTAAAACAAAAAAATTTAAATTTAAAAATAATCTGATCTTCATGCACAGTACATAAAACCTCATTAACACACCATGTGTCAATAAAAACCAACATGTTGTTTGTCAACATATAATAGGCAAATTCAACCTTTAGCCTACCAATCACTATCCACCTAAACATTACCTCTGAATCTAAAGTAGAAAGATTTAAACCTTTATTCTTTCGTGTTTTCCACACTGCCAGTTTAGCCACTCCAATCAAAAAGTTTAATAGACAGATTTTTCTACTATCTGAAGAACTATATTTCACACCTCCAATGAATATCTCTGCTGAAAAATCTTCATCAAACTTCCAAAGCAAACTTTTAAGCATCTCAAACAAATTTTGAAGTCTATTACATTTCGAAAACAAATGCTCTAAATCTTCTTTTGCCCCACAAAAACGACAATCCCCATTCACTGCTGTACTCAGATGTGACACATATTTTTATTCCCTCTTTTCTCCACTGTAATCCCTCTGGGAGTTGTGGAAACTTAACCTTCTCCCATTTGCCCATGATAAAACCTTCGCTCTTTGACCAATTAACCTTAGCAGAAGAGGCTTTTTCGTATAATATATTTTTGGTTAAATTTACAATGTCATCTTGTCCTGTAATAAAAAGTGTAACATCATCTGCATAAGCTGATAAAAACATTTTTGAATTACAATTAGGAATCAAAAATCCATTCAAATGTTTTCTCAATTTATATAATAAAGGTTCAATTACTAGAGAATATAGCTGTCCAGAAAGTGGACAACCTTGTCTTATTCCCCTTGATACAGACATTGGCGCACTTAAACCACCTCCTGCTTTAACCATCACATAATCATTGGAGTACAACAATTGAATATATGAAATAAAACCATCACCAAATCCAAAATACTTCAACACATTAAAAAGGTATCCATGGTCGACACAATCGAATGCTTTTTCTTGATCCAATGACAGTATTCCAAGATCATACTTGTTCATCTGGCTAAAATCAATTGTGTCTCTCAACAAAAAGAGATTATCTATTATTGACCTCTTAGGAATACAGTATGTTTGGTCATTTTGTATCAAGGCATTCAAACAATGGTTGAGCCTATTTGCTTAACACTTTGACAATATTTTATAATCAGAGCACAACAATGAAACGGGTCTCCAGTTTTTCAACAGTCCAAGATCCCCTTTTTTCGGGAGCAAAGACAGAACAGCTCTGCGACAACTTATTGGGAGTAAATTAACTTTGATACTTTCTATTAACACTTCATATAAATCGGGTCCCAGTAAGTTCCAAAATTGTTGATAAAAATCCACTGGTAAACCATCAATCCCAGGGGATCTGCCTTTAGCCAACTGGTTCAAGGCTTCTGTAAGTTCATGAAAAGTAATTTCACTGTCCAACGCTTTTTTCTGTTCATTTCCAATCTGAGGCAGTTCTTTAAGCAAATCTTCAGCACAATCAGTATCACAGTCTTCAGCACTATACAAATGTTTATAAAAATCCCCAGCCATCATCCTTATCTCTGTAGGATTGAATGTAATGGATCCATCTGAACGACGAAGATGGCACATTGTCTTATGGTGGATACTTTTTCTCTATAAATTGAAAAAGAAAGTACTAGGAGCATCCATATCTTTAATAGAGCAGTATCTTGACCTTATCAGCGCTCCTTTAACTTGCTCTTGTAAAATCAAATTCAGTTCTTGTCTTTTCTTTTTCAAACCATGACACTGTGTTGCTTCATTGTTGTAAACGACTTTCTTTTCCAAGAGTTCTATTTCTTTTTGCAAGACATCCATCGTTCTTTTTAATCTAGTTGATGAGTAACTAGTATAGTTTTGACAAAGCATTTTTATATTAGCTTTGCCAACATCCCACCATTGACTCAGGTTCTCAAAAGAACTCTTCTTTAATTTCCAGTTGTTCCAAAACAATTTAAAAAAAATTATCAGACACTTTCATCCATGTATACTGCCTCACTCCTTCATTTCTTATTCTCCATACATCCGTAAGTTGAAATTCCTTGGTAACTTTTGATAACAAAACACTTGACTGATTATGTGGTTCATCACCATTTCTGTCAACAGTAAAATCAATTGTGCCATCCATATGTCATCCATATTCCCTACGCCCAAAACATTCTCTCCCGTGTTTTCAACAACATTTACAGCTTCAGTAGCAGGCCGAGCCTTGTGTGGACATGCTAATCGTTTGTGACCAATATCGCCACATTCAAAACATTTCATGCTTCCGGTATTGGCATAAATCATATAATGTCTTCCTTCATACCAAACTTTAAAAGACACATCTAACTCCGGTTCATTTAAGAACATAAAGACGTGTCTTCTAAACGAAATTACATGTTTTATGCTTCGTTCTTACAACCAAGAGATACCGTGTTGATAGCACTAGCTAACTTTCCATAACGTGAAAGCGCTCTTTCTATCTCATTATTCTGAATGAACGGAGGGACATTAGAAACAGTTACTTTAATTGTAGGAGCAACCAGCGGCAAGACTGTAATAAAATCTCCACTTACCACGATTCCGTTGGTTATTAAACGACTCACTTGATTCTCTTCCTTTACAAAGATAACAACCGCTTTGTTCATTCGTGAAGCTGATGTGATATTCTCATAGCCAATCTCCTCTCCTACAGCTACCAATATTTCCTCAACAGTGGCCCCATTCACAGGCACACACCTGACGCCATGATGGAGGGACACAGGGGAAGCTGTCCGTTGTGTAAGGGACGCCATCCCGGTCTCACTCTCACTCTCACTCCTCCTTCACTCTCACTACAAAATCTTAATTATTTAAACTCAAAAACCAAAACAAAATAACAACAAAAAAATAAATAAGTTTAGGAAAAGTAAGTCAGAAAAGCCCTTGTGATACACCACACTCAAACGCTCCCAGCATGCAATGCGAGAGAGAGAGAGAGAGAGAGAGAGTTCCGTGATGAACAGTCACACTTTTTGTGAGCTGCAGAAATATAATGAAAATTTGGGAAATTGACCTTTTAATACAGACAACTGATAGTTTAAAAAGAACCTGATCACTACTAGAGCAAAATTTTGAACATTTTGAGCAGATTTTTTTTATCCTGCCTCGAGCGGAGACCGTTTTCAAATTGGGGCCTGTGTGGAGATTGTTAACAGACTGAGTTTCAGAGGAGGAATCAACTGGACCGTTGGATAAGAACTTGAATGAACTTTTGATGCCATTGGATATTTTCCTGATACGGATCCTTGTCCTGTCTTGAGCTGAAACCCTTTTAAATCCAGACTTATATGAAGTTGGACACAGACTGAACATCAGAGGAGGTATAGACTGAACTATTGAAAAGGAACTTAAACGGACAAATTTTAAGTCTATTGGAGATTTATTTGGATGAAGGTGGACATTTTGATCTTGTTTTGCTGTCTATATTTATCAATATTATTAGGATGTTGTATTTTTAAGCTTTATAAACACATAAAGTATGCAATAGGAATTTTGAAAACAAACAGATCAACAGTTTTTTCAGTTGAGTGTTTTCATTCTAAATTCAGCCATGGCAACAGCAGCAGACTGGCCCCGCCCCTTTGTTTACTCTCAGAAGAGCTCTGAACAATCAAAGCAGATCCAGAGACAGAAACAGATTAGGGAGAATCCTGAAACATTGTTTGCTGACAATGATCACAATACTTTGAGTAACTTGCTCTTCTTCACTGAAAACAGCTCTTTATGGCACACTGCTTTTTGTCAACACTTCAGCTTCATCACAACACAAGGCATATGTAAATGCAGACAGATCTTGATATTTGAAGATGAAGAAAGAAATGAAGATTCAAGAATTCTATAGCTGAACATCTATCAAAATGATCCAAGGATCAGATCCAGCCCTTCGTTCATTTAGAGTGGACTCAAAGATCGAAACAAGCTCCATACAAAAACATGAAGATCTTACTACTGACTCTTCACCTAAAGACATCCAACATACAGCAACAACTACAACAGCCTTAACTCGGTCTCCCATGAAAAATGAAAGAGCATTTTTCACTCCTGGAGATGGATATGGTGGAACTAAAAGAATTCATAATGTCAGAATGTCTGAATGATAACAGCAACATGGAGCAACTTAAAAAGAATATAATGACTCTAAGACAAGAGCTTGAAAACTTACAGAGAAACAAAGAACAGATGTTAAAGGAAGTTCAACAAACCAAAGAAGAACTGAGAGAAATGAAGTAAATTATGGGAAAATAATTGACCGAAATTAAAGCAGAAATGCAGGAAGAGCTTTTTATCTTTAAATCAGAACTCGAAAAGAGAGATGAAGTGATAAACAACATGAAGGAACAACTTTCTCAGGTTCACACGTGTAGAGAATCTTCTGCTAAACACCCGACCTGTTCAGTAATCCTCGCGGAGAATCATCAGTCACGTCCGGCGGATGAGAGTCAATCCTCATCAGAAGACCGCAGCACCGCTTCAGACAACACTGCTGAAACAGAAGCTCTTATTCTGATCGACTCCAACAGGAAATATGTCAACCAGAAACTCTTATTTCCAAAAATGAAAGCACAGAAGTTCTGGTGCCCAAACACAAGAAAGGCTCTTCAGATCCTGTCTGATAAAAATCTGAATGAAACCTACAAGCACATCATAATCCACACAGGGACCAATGACTTAAGAGTAATGGAAGGTCACGTGGCTCCTGCACTCAGAGAGGTGGCCATCAAAGCTTCAGAAAGATTCCCTGAGACTAGAATAACCATCTCCACGTTACTGCCACGGAGTGATGTGGCATTTCATGTGATTCAGGGAAACAACGCAGAGCTCTCCAGAAGTTGTGGACTTATTCCAAATGTTTACCTCGCATACCATAGAGACATTCGGCCTCATCATATGTATGACAATGTGCACCTGAACAAGCAAGGAGTACAACTCTTCACAAGAGTGTTGAACAACACAGCACTTAATAAAAGAGAACACAACCGAAATCCACACAGCAAGAGCAGTTCACAGACAGAACGAAACATCCTCCCTTCATCAAAGAGCAGAGAGAACTCCACTCCTGCATCTTCATCACAACCAGAGAGCTACGCCGCAGCCGTCCAACAGACACCAAACCCTGCCGCTGATGAACTCAACCAGATAAGACATCTACTCAACATCATCTGCTCCAAACTCGTGAAATAACTCACACACACACTTTTTATTATCTATGAAGTCATTTCAAATTAGTTGTTGGAATATACAAGGTTTGCACTCTTCAACTTTTGGAAACAAGACAATAGACAGAGATTTACTTAGCAGTATAAAAGATGTAGACATTGCAATATTTCATGAGACCTGGTGTCGGAGTAATGAGACTTTGCACTGTCCAAGAGGTTACAGAGAAATGATTGTGCCATCACTAAAAAAATCCCAAATAAAATGTGGCTGTGATTCAGGAGGAATACTTACATGGCACAAAGAGAATATAAAACATCTGATAAAAACGGTCAAACCTGAAAATTCATTAATATGGCTTCAAGTAAAATCTATTCTACCCCAGAGTAATCTGTACCTCTGTGCAGCTTATCTTACACCTCATGATTCTCCATATTACCAAGAAGAATGCTTTCTTAACCTACACAAAGACATCTTATACTTCCAGTCCAAAGGAAATGTTCTTATATGTGGTGACTTAAATGCAAGGACTGGAAGAGAAATGGATAATGTTAATACCAAAGGTAATGATCATATATTTGGGGACATCATGCGCCAGTCAACACCCGTCTTTACTTCAAGAAACAGCTGTGACAATGTCATACACAGAACTGGGAAGCAGTTGTTAAAGCTTTGTAAATGTCTAGGGCTGTACATCATAAATGGCAGAACCAGAGGAGATTCTTTTGGTAGATTTACTTACTGCTCCAAACTAGGTGCCAGTGTGGTTGATTACTCATTGACAGATATTGAGCCAAACTTTATTAATGCATTCACAGTCAGACCTCAACTTCCAGTTTCTGACCACTGCCAAACACTGCTTTACCTGAAGCAGTCGTTTGATGGAGTCAGAACATCAAACAAACAGGAAAAACTGTTCCCTTTAAAACCCAAGTTTGTTTGGAATCAATCTAATGTCGAACATTTCACAGAAAACATGAGCAGTCCTGAAATACTAAAACTGCTGGATGAATTTATGTCCAGAGAGTTTACTCTAGATACCAATGGTATTAACTCAGCTACACATGATCTTAATTATATATTGCAAACATTGGCGACTATATCTAACATGAAACAACAAAATATTCATAAAATACATAAAAAAAGAATAATAGAAGATGTTTGGTTCGATAAAGAATGCAAATGTGCCAGAAAAGAGCTTCGCCAGCTTGCTAATAAGAAACATAGAGAACCAACCAATCAGACACTTTGGCTCAACTACTCGAATTGTCTGAGAAACTATAAAAAACTTATTTGTAACAAAAAAGATAAATATTATGAAGCTAGAATTGCGGAAATTGATGAATCCATTGACCAAACATTTTTTTGGAATCTCTTTAAAAAATCTGAAAGCCCCAGACATATTCAGACTTATTACTAAAGAGCAGCACAATTTGGAGCCCTTACTTTAAAAACCTTTATCAAAAAATGAAACCTTCAGACCTCAATCAACCCCAAATAGAAACAAAGGAGAAATTAGAAGATCTAAAGAAAACAATAAAAAAATACCAAAACCCATTAGACACACTCATCGCAACTTCAGAAATAACACAACACATCAAAAATCTTAAACTCAAGAAAGCATGTGGACAAGACAACATTAGTAATGAAATGCTGAAACACAGCGGCCCTTATATAATTCAAGCCCTAGCAAAACTATTTAATCTGGTGTTAAGGTCTGGAAACTTCCCTGAGACCTGGTCGGAAGGACTCATCACCCCTATTTATAAAAAGGAGATAAATTTGAGCCCAATAATTACCGGGGATTTTGTGTTGTCAGTAATCTTGCAAAGCTTTTTTGTAATATAATAAACAGCCGAATAGTTACATTTCTGACAAAATACAACGTCCTAAATAAATCACAAATTGGCTTTCTTCCAAAACAACGGACATCAGATCACATCTACTCTCTCCATACTCTAATCAACAAAAATCTTAAGGGCAAACAAAGAAAGATATTTTCATGTTTCATTGATTTAAAAAAAGCTTTCGACTCTATTTGGCATGATGGTTTACTATAAAAATTGTTAAAAATTGGAATCGGTGGAAAAACATTTGACATTATTCAGTCAATGTATGAGAACAGTAGATGTGCGGTCAAACTTGGAGATTTCAGAAGCATTTTCTTCCAGCAAGGTCGTGGAGTGAGACAGGGATGCGCTCTGAGCCCGACCCTGTTTAATATCTACATAAATGATCTGGCTGAAAGTCTGGAACGCTCCAGTGTCCCAGGACTTACTCTGCATGACTCTGAGGTTAAATGTCTGCTCTATGCAGATGATCTGGTGCTGTTATCCCCGACAGAAGAGGGACTTCAGAAGAGCCTGTCCCTGCTGGAACAATACTGTGAGGAATGGGCTCTGACAGTGAATCTAGACAAAACCAGAGTCATGGTGTTCCAAAAGAAGGCCAGATCTCAGGGAAACCAACACCAGTTCATTTACAGAGGAGAAGTCCTCCAACACACCACTAGTTACACGTACCTGGCATTGATGTGTCAGCATCCGGGTCTTTTGCTCTGGCAGTAAAAGCTTTAAGTGACAAAGCTTGTAGGGCATTTTATGCCATAAAAGCACGATTTGGCAAATTAAGCTTATCAATTAAAACATGGTTAAAATTATACCACGCAATCATTAAACCAATTCTCTTATATGGAAGTGAAGTCTGGGGACCAACTTTAAATTTTCAAAATTGGGATAAAGGTGTGTTAGAAAAAACCCATTTGGAATTTGTTAAGAACATCCTAAAAGTAAACAAAGGCACACCTAACCATGCCTGTAGAGCTGAAATAGGCCTATACCCCCTAAACACTGAGATACAAAAACAAGCTCTTCAGTTCTGGCATCATCTCAACCAATCCCATTCAGAATACATTCAATATAAAGCCTTACTTGCTAATGAAAGCCCCACAGTATCTCATCCTCTAAACATACTCACAGCACAGCTAATAAATGAAACTCAAGCTAAATCTGACTCGAAACACATCCCTGACATATACAAAGAGATTGACAAACATCGTGGAGATGGTGGTCTAGTGGGTTAAACCACTGAACTGGTAAATCAAAGGTTGCTGGTTCGATCCCAGCATCCACCACCAGTGTGTCCTTGAGCAAGACACTTTACTCCATGTTGCTCCAGGGGGATTGTCCCTGTAATAAGTGCAATGTAAGTCGCTTTGGATAAAAGTGTCTGCCAAATGACTAAATGTAAATGTAAATGTAAATCTCAAGTATAAATATGATGAAAAATTAAAAAAAGAATTTGACCTTCACACCAAACTCCAGTGTTATTCTGCCCTGAATAGAACCACCAAAATGACAAACTACTTATCAATAAAACACTTTCAAGAAAGACAAATCCTTTCAAAATATCGTCACTGTGACCATGATTTAGAAATAGAAAAAGGAAGACATAAAAAATCCTGGATTGTAAGAGAAGAAAGACTTTGCAGACACTGTGACCTAAATCAAATAGAGGATGAGAAACACTTTCTTCTTGTTTGTCCTAAATACACCACTACAACAGAAACATTTTTTCCACAATTTGAAGCATTGAATCGTTCATTTAGAACTATAAGTGATTCAGAGAAACTCCACTATCTGCTTGGAGAAGATGACAGGGCAGCCAAACTACCTGCAAAATATGTCTATACTATTCACCTTATACGAAAAGGATAATTCATAAAATGTGTTTTATTTTATGAAAACAATGTATTTTACTTATTTTCTTCATGTACTTTTATTTAATTTTATAGATTTACAAACTGTTTATTTATTTTTTATTGTAGTGAGGTAAATCAACAGTGATACTGTCATATTTTATTTGCAAAATGCTTTGGCAATACTATATTTGAAATGTCATGCCAATAAAGCGACTTGAACTTGAACTTGAGAGAGAGAGAGAGAGACCGGTGACCTGAAGTAAAGGACATCAATCCCAGGACATTAAAGTGAAAGAGATGAGTTATGAGTGAACAGAAACAAACGACTCATGGATCTAACCTGTCTGTCCGTCTGTCTGTCTGCAGGAGCGAGGGAGGGTCGGGGTTATATTTAACGTGGGGACGGATGACATCATCATCGAGGAGAGCGGCGTGATGGTGAGTGATGGGAAATATCACGTGGTGAGGTTCACACGGAGCGGAGGAAACGCCACACTGCAGGTGGACAATCTGCCAATCCTGGAGAGATTCCCCTCAGGTGAGCGCACGACACAAACTCAACACAATGATGTCATGATGTTGAAACAAATCTCACGTTTCTCTCGCATTCTGTCTGTCTGAGTTAGTGAGTGAAGATGTTTTCTGCCGAGTTTATCCCACGTCACACCCAACTTCTTCATGAAGTTATGATGTCACTTCTGTGATGATTTCTACACACACACACGTGTGGATTTTAAAGCAAATCTTTGTGAAACTGTGAACCGACACCACCTCAGAAATAAAAATATCCAGTGACCCACTTATCTTGGCAGAGAGGATTGTGGGTAAGAAAAGTGCAGAGCAGAGATGTGTTTGGATGAGGTGTAGAAGAGGTTGGTTTGACGCAGAAAACATCTTCCTCACAATGAATTGTGACTTTCAGATGTGGACTGAGGCTTAAATGCTGTGTAATAGTCCCTAATAAAACGCTAAAATCACCCATAAAACTGCTTAACTCATGTTTAAAAGAACCCTCCAGACCTCAAAGACCTGCTAAACCTGACCTCTGACCTTTGACCTTCCAGATTGTAACCTGTTGAATTTGTTTGTTCTTCAAAGGGAACTTTGATAATGAACGGCTGGCTATTGCTAGACAAAGAATCCCGTACCGACTCGGTCGGGTAGTAGACGAGTGGCTACTCGACAAAGGTAAAGAAACATCACCAAACGCACGACTGAAGCAATGTCTAAACACGCTAAACACCTCCGGCTGAAGTGCGGTCCTCTCCGAATCTCCATTCTGTTTTCATTTCTGACCATTGACACTGAAAAAAAACGAGAGCGAGACGAGACCGCACTTCTCCAGAGGTTTAATCTTCACATAACCTCCCTTAACCCCAACAAACTCAAATCAGAGTGGCCAGAAGTTAAAGGGACTCTATTTCACCACCTTCGGTTTTAACCCTTTGAGTCCTGACGCTGCTGTGCCGTACGTAAATCCTTTCTGACGATGAGTTCCGTTAAAATAAATTCGAAATTCTTGCTAAATAATCAGCAGATTTAAATAGTGGCAGCCATGAAATGAGAGAATTACATCATGCGTTCGCATCATACAATAAATGTTAATTTTGTGCAAAGAAATTTTCAACGTTTATTTCGATATCCGTCAATATTGGATGTTTCGTCGTACACGCACGGCGGACTGCAGTTCACTTCCGTTGGTGATTTACTAATGTCTAATAGTATATTAAGAAAACTTTATTTAATTGACTTTGTTAGTATAATTTATAATATTGTATGGTATAATTATTGTATTAAATTAAGGATTTGTTGAATTGTGTTGTGTTTTCATTTTATTAAATAAACTATTTGTGGAATGTGTTCAGTAGTTCGGTGGCGTTTAAAGAAAGCGTATGGTGCACTGACACCTAGCGGTTGAGCTTGATATTGCAGTCCAAATTTTATAATATTAGACTTCTCGTTTTTTTGTTGTTATTGTTATCAAAATTAATCTACAGTCGCTCTAGTTCTGCGTGTGTTAACATGAAGTGTTGTGCTGTCGTTGTAAATTGAATTTCTTGCCGGTGGTGATTGACAGATGAACAGAAGTGAAGCTTGGTGTCTGATGACTCAAAGGGTTTCTTAACTGATGTAAATCAAGATCAACGTTCCTCTAAACCCTGAGGGCCGAAGCATCTTTATATCTCCAGATCTGGAGATTTTATGTCTTCTGAATGTGAAGCCCTCAGTCATAACTCTGTTCTAAACACACATAACCAACAAAACCGCTTACAAATAATCCATGAGTTAAAGACACTAACACGCACAATGTGTCCATCAATTAATAAATGTTTCTGAACCGCTCGGACGTGGTTTTTATGTCAAATGAATCAGATGTTTTTGGATTTTCCAGTCTTGAAGCATCCGTGGAGAGAATACTGTCCCTTTAACATTTCTTCCTTCTATATAATCAATCAAGATTTCTCTACACATGATGTGTTGACTGACTGGGTTTGCAGTTTTCTGTTCAGTTGTATGATATTCACATGAATGAATCAAATATCATCGTGTTGATCTTTCTGGCTCTGTTGGAAATGATTTATGAGAAACATAACTAATGAAAACAAGTCCAGACTGCACATGCGTGACTGAGCGGGTCCTTCACACATCCTGATAGATCTGAGAGAGAGAGAGACGTCTTATCAAATGGTTAGATTTAAGAAAAGATTACAGAAGACAATCACAAACTCTCCTGTAGGATGAGATCAACATCACAGACATCTCTCCCTCCATCTCTGTGTGTGTGTGTGTGACGTTGAGCTTGATGACACGGAACACAGTTGTAAAGCAGTGATGCTGCTGGTCATAAATTCAGTCTGGCAGCACTTTCACACGACTCAGTGAAGAGGAACAAAAGTGTTTAACAGCTCCAGCAGAATCCATTCAGAGGCCTCTCTCTCTCTCTCTCTCTCTCTCTCTGTCTCTCTCTGTCTCTCTCTCTATCTTGCTCTCTGTCTCTCTCTCTCTCTCTCTCTCTCTCTCTCTGTCTCTCTCTCTATCTCTCCCTCTATCTTGCTCTCTGTCTCTCTCTCTCTCTCTCTCTCTCTCTCTCTCTCTGTCTCTCTCTCTCTCTGTCTCTCTCTCTATCTTGCTCTCTGTCTCTCTCTCTCTCTCTCTCTCTCTCTCTCTCTCTGTCTCTCTCTCTATCTCTCTCTCTATCTTGCTCTCTGTCTCTCTCTCTCAAGATTCAAGATTCAAAGGAGCTTTATTGGCATGATAAAAGAAAATTTACATTGCCAAAGCACAAGATTAAATATAAACATGCAGAAATACAGATTAAGATCAAAAATAAGATAGAATAAAATTAAAAGTCTATAAGTAAAAATCTATATATAAAAATCTCTCTCACTCTCTCTCTGTCTCTCTCTCTCTCTCAAATTCAAATTCAAATGTGCTTTATTGGCATGACAATTGTTACAATGTATTGCCAAAGCATTTATAACATGTACAGTACATCTAGAACAGATGAAAAACAAACAATATACATCACATCAAACAATACACATTTAAGAAGAAACAAAACCAACAAACGAAACAAAAACATTTTTTTGATTTCAATTGATTTCAAATTTGGGATAGAATTTCCTTCTAATGTCCTGATAGTTTGGGCAGTTGATGAAGAAGTGTTGTTCTGTCTCTACATCTATCTTGCTCTCTGTCTCTCTGTCTCTCTGTCTCTCTCTCTCTCTCTCTCTCTCTCTCTCTCTCTCTCTCTGTCTCTCTCTCTGTCTCTCTCTCTATCTCTCTCTCTATCTCGCTCTCTTTCTCTCTCTGTCTCTCTCTCTGTCTCTCTCTCTCTCTCTCTCTCTCTCTCTCTGTCTCTCTGTCTCTCTCACTCTCTCTCTCTGTCTCTCTCTCTCTCTCTCTCTCTCTCTCTCTCTCTCTCTCTCAATTCAATTCAAATGAGCTTTATTGGCATGACTGTGAACAAACACAAATATTGCCAAAGCATTGAGTAATAATAAGACATATAGTATGAACATTAAAAAAGAAAGCAAAAGATAAAATAAAATAAAAATAATAATGACACATTGCAACAATAAAAATAAATAAATACATGTACAAGGACCCAAACTAACAATGGTATCAATATGATTTAGTTTTTATCTCTCATGTTATGACAACAGAACAAGTATTGTGCAGACAGATCAATACATTCCACCATTTCTCCCAAAAGATATGATAGTTTTTCTATATCATTCACTCTATGGAATTCAGGATAAACATTTCCTATTAAAGTAAAGTACTTCTGTCTGATGGATTTATATTTACTACATTGAGTGAGAAAGTGAAGTTCATCCTCCACAACAGCATCAGTGCAGTTTGAACACAATCTATGATCTCTGGATGTCCAGTTCTGTCTGTGTCGACCGGTCTCTATACACAGACTGTGATCACTGAGGCGATATTTGGACACAAGCTTTCTCTGCCTGTAATCTTTCAGTTTTATTAGGTATGGTGCCAATTTGTAATCGGTTCTTATTTTCCGGAAGCAAGTTAATTTGTTTACGTCATTGATCTTATTTTGCCAGTAAAGAAGATATTCTTCTTGAGTCGTGTTTAAAATGTGTCTGAGTTTAGACTGTCTGAACTGATCTGATGAGTTCAGCTGATGTTTGTTCAGGAGGTGTAGGAAAGGATCGTTCTCTGGATGTGATGTATTATGTCTGAAAGCGCTATGATGGTAGTTGTCTGGTGAACTCTCAGATAAGTGAAACCAGAACTTAGATGACCTCTTCTGGATTTCAGACAGGAGAGGAAACTTTCCAAGTTCTGCTCTACATCCCAGATTTGAGGTATTTCTGTGAGTTCCCAGGATGTTTTTGCAAAACTCAAGTTGGAAAATTTCCACTGGACATTTGTCCCAGGATTCATAGTTCAGTTGGAATTTGGGGCCCCAGATTTCACTACCATATAGAAGAATGGGTTTGATGACCCCATCAAAGATTTTCAGCCACAGTCTAATAGGGAGGTTCAACTGAAAAAGTGTTTTTCTTAGACCATAATAAACTCTACGGTCTTTCTCAGCAAGTTCTTTAATTGCCATGTTAAATTGTCCTGAAGCAGAGATGGTCAGACCCAAATAGTTATAGTTTGTCACATGACTAAGAATTGATCCCCCAAGTGTAAAAATGTATTTTTTCTCTGTAAAACGACTTTTCTTTTGAAATATGATTATTTTGGACTTGTCCATGTTTATTGGGAAGGCCCATTCACTGCAGTGATGTTCTAGAACTGACAGACGTTCACGCAAACCTTCTTCATTTGGTGACAATAGCAGAAGGTCGTCCGCATACAAAAGACATTTCATTTCTCTGCCATCAAGAGTTAAACCAGGACTAGAGGATTCTTCAAGCTTTGTGGCCAATTCGTTGATATAAATATTGAATAAAGTTGGGCTTAGAGAACATCCTTGGCGAACTCCTTCAGTGTGTCTAAAATAGTCAGTTCTTTCGTTGTTGATTTTGATGAAACACTTGTTGTCCTTATACATGTTCTTAATTACATCATAAACTTTTCCCCCTATTCCACTCTGGATGAGTTTAAGAAAGAGCCTGTTGTGCCAAACCGAATCAAAGGCCTTTTTAAAATCTATAAAGCAACCAAATATTTTTCCTTGTTTTGTTTGATGAACATGTTTCTTTATAAGTGTATGTAATGTGTATATATGATCAGTGGTCCTTTGTTTGGGCAAAAATCCAATTTGACAGTTATTTAGACTTTTGTTGTCATGGAGAAACTGCACTAATCGCTCATTAATAATGGAGCAGAATAGTTTGCCGAGGTTACTGCTTACAGTGATACCTCTGTAGTTATCAGGGTCACATTTGTCCCCTTTTTTGAAGATTGGTGTTATTTGACTTTCTTTCCATTCGTCCGGAAAGTGTCCTGATCGCAACAGCAAATTAAATAAATGGAGAATGGCATCTCTTAATTTAGGGCTGCTATATTTCAACATCTCATTTTTTATTCCGTCTGGGCCACAAGATTTTTTATTTTTCAGAGATTTTATTTTTTCTGTCAGTTCATTTAATGAAATAGGACTGTCTAATTGGTTCATTTGGTCTTTGATAGTGTGTTCTAGTTCATGTAGATGGGAGGTAAGATGTTTTTGGGAGGGGTTTGGATCATTTTGTGTATAAAGGTTACCAAAATGTTCGGTCCAAATATGTGGATCATCGATGGGAATCTTTTTTAGACTTATTTAAATTGTTCCAAAAGTCCCAAAATGAATTTTGGTTTACTGCTTCTTCAATCATGTTAAACTTAGTTGTCATATGTTCAACTTTTTTTCACTTTAACAGTGACTTGTATGTTTTAAGGGTTTGTTGATAGAGAGCACGTGTCTGATGGTCTGAAGGATCTCTGTGTTTTTTATTTGATAACATTCGTAGTTCTCTTCTAGACATTTGACATTCTTTATCAAACCAGTCATCTTTGTCTATCTCTTTCTTACCATGGTTCAATTTGATTATGTTCAAAGATTTGTTGGCCACATTCCAAAAAATATGACGTTATTGTTTTGTTGCCAGATTGACACTTTTCTCATCTTCTTTAAACACGGAGAGAAGAAATGTTTCTATCATGTTTTCAGATTGAGTGTTGCTGAGCTTCATATTGTTCACGACTGGATCTCCTCCAGTAAAATCTTCTCGGCAGGGGAAACAGTTTGTGTTTGTGATGTGAAGCTGGTAAAGGATGAAGGGATTTGTTTAAACTAATGACTATGTGGCAGTGGTCTGATAAAGGTAACTGTGGCATGACTGTGAAATAATTGATCTTGTTTTGCTGTAAATCTGTGATGACATAGTCAACGGTGCTGCTGCCCAGACGTGAGCTGTATGTAAACTGACCCATAGAATCACCTTTTGTTCGCCCATTAACTATATATAGACCCAGACTTTTGCACATCTGTATGACTTGTTTACTATTTTTGTTTATAGTGTCATCATAGTTCTGACAGGGTTTAGTTTTAACTTTGTTTTGCTGTACGTTTGAAATCTTGATATATTTATCTCCAGTAGAACTAATGATGTCCAGTTCTTTCCCAGTTCTTGCATTGAAGTCCCCCATTAACAGAACTGATCCTAAAGACTGGAACTGAATGATCTCCGACTGTAATGTTGGGAAAATGTCTTCATCATAATATGGAGACTCGTGTGGAGGGATGTATGCGGCACACATGTATGTGTCCTCATCTGAACACATGAGTTCTCTTTTCATTTTTAGCCAGATATGTGTTTTCCCTTGTTTAACAGGCTGAATGTAATGCAGCAGTTGTTCTTTAAACCACACAATTATTCCTCCAGAATCCCGTCCAACTTTCACATGAGGACGCTTAACTGATGGTATAAATATTTCTTTGTAGTTTAAAGGAGCGGAGATCTGACTTTCCAACCGACTCCAGGTCTCAAGTAATATTATGATATCAGAACTATTTACAATATTTACAAGATCAGGGTTTCTGTGTTTCTCTCCAAAAGCAGAAGAATACATTCCCTGAATGTTATAGCATGTTATTTTAAGGGAGGACATGTTATTGTTTTCTTTAACCAGAAATAATGTATGATTTCTCAATCACGTTGTGCAGATAAAAGGCAATATTGCAGAGTAAATATTAAGTAAAGTAAATGTAGAAAGAAATAAACATGTGCATAATATAAATCATGAAAAATAAATATTTAAATGAATAGATGAATGTACCTAACTATCATTACATATTTAGTGTAAGAAGTTGTCACATATGAGTTTCAGCATGTGTTTGATCTGATGGAGGTCTCTGTTGTCTGCTGTGGTGTAACTGACCGTCTGTCTGACTCTCTCCTCATGGACACGATGTGTTGTGTGAGGACTTCTTAAAGTTGCCTCCTTTAGTGTTTGTGCGAACAGTCTCATGCCGTCTCTATGGATGTGGATGTGATCGTACAGATGGTCATGACTGATGCGCTGATGGTTTGCGATGGAGACGTTCTTCAGTTGGGCACAGACTCTGGCTAACTCTCCGTTAATTTGGTAAATGATGTTTTGTGGGATGTCTCGACGGGGCAGAAGGGTTGAGAAGATGACTTTAGCGCTGGGGTAGATCCTGCAGGCTGTCCTCAGTACATCTGACAGAGCTTTGGTGACGTCTGTTCTTCTTCCGGTGAGGTCGTTGGTTCCAGTGTGGAGTATGATGTGTGTTGGTGCGCCCAGCACATCTTCTCTCAATAGATTCAGTGCAGACTGGGAGGTGGGACACCAAAACTTCTTCACGTTTCTTCCTGGAAACAGTCGTCTCTGATGGAGGTGATGACCGTTGGAGTCACACAGGATGACGATGTTCTCTTTTCTCATCTCTTCTCTGTTGGTGCTGTTGGGTGATGTTGTTGTCAGTGGATTGCTCTGTCTGACGCTGCTCTTCTTCCTCATGTTGTCTTGTGAATTAAATGTTTGTGTGATTGTAGTAGAAGAGATGCTCTTTCTTTGTGTGCCGATGTTCTGTCCATGTTGTGTTGTGTTTGTGCTGTTCCTCTCAGTAGATGTGCTCTGTGTTGATGGGAGGATGTCTTGCAGACGTTGTGTCTCCTCAGCAGAAGAGATGCTCTGTGATAGTGTGTTGACTTCAGGCTGATGTTGTGCTGTGTTCTCAGTGGATGAGGTGTTGTGTTTGTTGTGTTGTATGAGTGTGCTTAATTGTCTCCTCATCTCGTCCGTCTGTCTCTCTATGATGATGTAGTGATGTTCTCTTGTGACCAGCTCCTGTCTCACTCTCCTCAGCTCCTGTCGCAGCTCCTCATTGTCCTCCTCCAGCTGTCTGACAGTGGTGTGTAGTTGTTTCATGTGTTGTGTGTTGGGATGGTTGATCAGACTCTGGAGTTGGTGAAGACTGTTGCTGGTTTCCTCTTTAAACAGACAGTAGTCCTGCTCCAGTTCTGACAGGTTGTCTCTCAGGATCTTTATTTTAGGTGAGGTTGGAGTGCTGATGTCTCTGTATGTTGGAGCAGAATTTGAGCTTTGATCAGTGTTGTTGTCCGCTGTGGTCCACGTCTCATCTGGTGTGATGTTCTTCACTTCAGGATCTTTCTTTATTTTTTGAACCTTCATTTTCAAGTTTTTGAAGTTCCTTTGAAATTCCTCTAGACTGGACTCTGGTCCCTGAACCATGACTGTCCCATTGTGATACAGATTTACAATAATCTTGAAGTCATTTTCTCCCTCCAGTGTGAGCTGTCGACCTTTACTGATTCCTCCTCTTCTGCAGCACGTCATGTTAGATGAGAGGACTGTGTGCCAGACTGAAGGGTGTTCAGTGAAGAACATCAGGTTACAGCGAACTCTGTTCTCTTCTGCTCCAGTATAGTCTGACAACAGCATCTCTGGGTTTTCTTTTAGGATTATTTCTTTTATCTTCCTCTTTTCTTTCGTTGATTTAACATCCACTGAATATAATATATCCAGCTCCTCTTCATTTTTAAAAGATGCCTCTGCTTCAACAGTTTTAACTGCCATGACTAGAGTGTACTGACTCTATATAAACTTTAGATGTTTCCAAAAATGTAATTTGAGGTCTTACCCTAATAATCTTCTGCCTCTTTTGTTCTTGAGTTAGTATCCAATCACGTACACTATGTTTTAGTCGAAAAAACATACATTATCTGGCAAAAAAATATGCAAAATCAGGAGCTGATGACTTTGCTGCCAACTGCCATCTCTCTCTCTCTCTCTCTCTCTCTCACACTCTCTCACTCTCTCTCTCTCTCTCTCTCTCTCTCAGTCTCTAACTCTCTCTCTCTCTCTCACTCTCTCTCTCTGTCTCTCTCTGTCTCTCTCTCTCTCTCTCTCTCTCTCTCTCTCTCTGTCTCTCTCTCTATCTCTCCCTCTATCTTGCTCTCTGTCTCTCTCTCAAGATTCAAGATTCAAGATTCAAAGGAGCTTTATTGGCATGATAAAAGAAAATTTACATTGCCAAAGCACAAGATTAAATATAAACATGCAGAAATACAGATTAAGATCAAAAATAAGATAGAATAAAATTAAAAGTCTATAAGTAAAAATCTATATATATATACATCTCAATATAAACAGAAAAAGAGTTTTAATTAAAGTTCTCAATGAGGGTGACAGTGTCAGTTTGTGTGTGTTGTCCTGTCAGTGTTGTGTTGTGTTGTGCTGGTTGTTCTTTGATCGTGGCAGGACTTGACATATCTTGCAGCCAGGTTTGAGCTTCTTGACTTTTCTCCCAGTATGTATGAGATCTTGTCCTTTTGTTGAAACTGGTCAAAGTCTTTGTGTAAGTTTGTAAACTGGGGGAAGAATGTTTCTCTGATGTGTGTGTAGTTGGGACAGGAGAGGAGAAAGTGCAGCTCTGTTTCCACTTGATTGTGTGTGCTCTCGGTGTCCATGTGTGTCTGTGTCTGCCCGTCTCTACAGTGAGCTGGTGATCACTGAGTCTGTACATGCTCAACACTTTTCTTAGTTTAGGGTCTGATACGCTTGTGAGGTATTCTGACACTTTATATTCTCTCTTTAGTGACAGATAGCATTCCAGTTTACTTTGCTGAGCTGTTGCTTCTGTCCAGTGTTGGAGATATTTCTCTTTTTGTCTTTTGATCATTTGGTTTAGTATGGCTGGGGTTTGGGGTTGACTTGGGCATGTTTGGGGTTGTAGAGTTAGTTGTGAGATCAGTTGGATGAAGGGGTTTCTCTCTGGGCTCAGCTCTTGATGACTTAAGGCTTTGTGATGGAGTGTGTCTGTGTCGCTGTTCTTAAGGTGTGTGTAGAATTTTAAAGCTCTTTTTTGTATTTTAATGATTAGAGGATACAGTCCTAATTCTGCTCTGCAGGCGTGTTTGGAGTTTTTCTCTGTACCCGTAGAATGTTTTTACACATTTCTGTTTGCAGAATCTCTATTGGGTGTTTGTCCCATCTGCTGAACTCTTGATGGGCGAGAGGACCCCAAACCTCACTTCCATACAGCGCGATTGGTTCTATAATTGATTGTATTATTTTCAGCCAGATTACGGTTGGGATGTCAATTTTAATATTCTTTTTGATTGCGTAAAAGGCTCTTCGTGCCTTGTCTCTCAGGTCGTTCACAGCCTTGTTTAAGTTTCCGGTGTTACTAATGTTAATACCAAGATATGTGTAGTTCTTGGTGTGTTCTAGGGGCACGTTGTTTAGTTTGAAACGGTGATGTTGATTTTGGCTACTGGGCTTTTTTTGGAATATCATGACTCGGGTCTTCTTAAGGTTAACCGATAGGGCCCATGTTAGGCAGAAAGTTTGCAGGGTGTCCAGATGTTGCTGTAGACCCTCTTTTGTGGGTGACAGCAGCACCAGATCGTCTGCAAACAGGAGGCATTTCACTTCGGTGTCTTGTAAGGTCGGACCGGTTGCTGGTGACTGTTGTAGACCTCCAGCTAATTCATTCATGTAAATGTTAAATAGTGTAGGACTTAGACTACAGCCCTGTCTCACTCCACGACTCTGGGAAAGAAAGTCCGTGTGCTTGTTGCCAATTTTAACTGCAAATGTGTTATTGGTGTACATTGATTTCGTGATGTCGTAGGTTTTTCCTCCGATGCCGCATTGAATCAACTGAAGAAAAAGTCCCTCATGCCAGATTGAGTCAAAAGCTTTTTTGAAGTCAACAAAGCATGAGTAGAGCTTTCTTTTCTTTTGGTTTGTTTCTTTGTCAATTAAGGTACGAAGAGTGTATATATGATGGGATGTGCGGTATTTGGGTTGGAAACCAATTTGGCATTTTCTCAGGATGTTTTGGTTGTTTAGATATTGGAGAAGTCTGCTGTTAAGGATGTTACAGAGGAGTTTACCTAGGTTGCTGTTTACACATATTCCGCGGTAATTATTAGGGTCGAATTTGTCTCCACTTTTATGGATTGGAGTTATGAGACCTTGGTTCCAGATTGTGGGAAATATACCTGTACCTTAAGATGATATTAAACAGTTTGAGGATGGCGAGTGTAAGTTTTTGGTCTGCGTGTTTAATCATCTCGTTTAGGATACCGTCAATACCACTTGCTTTTTAGGATTTAAGTTTTGGTATATTTTGTTCTAGCTCAGCGAGTGTAATTGGATAGTCTAAAGGGTTTTGGTAATCTTTAATTGTTGACTCCAGAGTGCATAGTTTGTTGTGTAGGTTTGTTTGTTCATGGTTCTTGGTTATTTTACTAAAGAGGTTTGAGAAGTGCTTTATCCATACGTCTCCGTTCTGAATGGGAAGATCTTCATGGTGGGGTTTGTTAAGTGTGTTCCAATGTTCCCAGAAGCGATTTGTTTCTAGAGATTGTTCAATTGCTTTTAACTGGTTTTGTGTATCTTGTTTCTTTTTCTTCCTTAGTGTGTCCTTATATTGTTTAACTTTTTCATGGTAGAGTTGGCGTGTGTTTACATTGTCAGCATCTCTGTGTTTCTGATTTGATAGAATTCTTACTTCTTTTCTAAGGTTTTTACACTCCTTATCAAACCATTTCTCATTTACAGGCTTTTTGTTTGGTTTTGTGTTAGTGGGTTTTAGGTTAGATAGCGTTGCAGATATTGTAAAAATTTGGTTAATCCTGTCTACTGCTAAATTTACACCTTCATTATTGTGTGGAAATGGGGTATCGAGGAATTTATTCAGTACGTTTAGAATTTTTGGTTCACGAGTTATGCTTTTGTATGTATCTTCCCAATTTTGTTGCACCTGAAAGGTTTGTCTCTCACTCACTCTCTCTCTCTCACTCTCTCTCACTCTCTCTCATTCTGTCACTCTCTCTGTCTCACTCTCAATCTCTGCATGCGTTTTCCGCTATCGCTCCACTTCACTCCACAACCTGTTCCACACAACAGACATTTATGATGTTATTAGTCAGGAACAGAAAGTCAAAAACATTCACAGAGTCAAGATGTGTGATGGACCCAGAACACTGATCTGTGTGTGTGTGTATTATTATCATCTTCTGAAGCTTCTGTATGAATCGTGAACAGATGTGTGAAACTCTGGTATGGTACACGAAGTACATTCCGTCTGCACACTACAGTGACACTACTGTGTGTGCGTGTGCCCTGCAGTCATGTGACCTCAGCTCTGAGAACAGATGTGTGCACGTCTTGTGTTTCTTCAGGTCGGCAGCTGACCATCTTCAACAGCCAGGCGTTCATTAAAGTGGGCGGTGGTGAGAAGGGTCGTCATTTTCAGGGTCAGATCTCGGGGCTCTATTATAACGGCCTGCAGGTGCTGAAGCTGGCCGCCGAGAGCGACTCTAACATTCAGGTGCACGGAAACCTGCGTCTGGTGGGAGACGCGCCGTCTGTCATGACCACCGACACCACGTCCACCACCCCGCTCGCAGACATGTCCACCACCATCATGGAGACCACCACTACCATGGCAACCACCACCACACGCAAACAACGCTCACCCACCATGAGAGACAGTGTTACTCAGGTGTGTTTCATCTTGCTTTGGGGGGAAATATCTGTCACTCTTGTTTCATGTTTGGATGTAAAGAACTTTGTGATTCGGTGTGCTACACCAATCAAATCAACAAGTCATGATCATTCCAGATTGATGTCACGAGGAGAATCATATGATCATTTACTCATTTACTCATATGCACATTTCAATTCGATTCAAGTTTATATTTATATACATATATGTTGCAAAAAGTAATGGAGAAACCCCTCAGGAGAAACCCGACTCAGCAGGGAGGACCAGTTCTCCTCTGACACGTCATAGGTGCACACGCTGACTTTCAAGTAATTGTGATTTACGATGAACAGGAAGGGTCTGATTTTTTTATTTACTTTTGTTTCAAACTGTTTAAGGCAATTTTTTTGATTTGATTTTGTGACCTATATCAGACAACAGAGGACGGTTTAGGCAGGGATAATAATGGAGGCATAACGTGACTGAGTGCAGCTTCAAACTGCAGCCATAGAAAAAAGAAATACATGTGATGCGATCTGGAAAAAGCCAACAAATGGTGACATTTTAAAATATTAAGGTGGGTTCAAGTCCGTTCTAAAACCTGTTTTATTTCGTTCATGCCTTGCATGTAACAAAAGCTATGGTTATCTGAAGTCGGTAGAGTGCTATGACTTTCAGAAGCAAAAGAAAAAACATATATAACATGTATGTATAGGACAAATATAAAAAAACACTGTGTGAAAACTGTTAAATAAAGTGAAAGTAAAGCATAACTATATCACATTCTTGAAATGTGGGATGAAATTTGACATTGTGGTTGTCGTGTCAGATATTCTTGTGTTCAGGGGCGTAGCAAGCTTTTCAAAAGTGCGGGGGATGGATGTGTTTTGTTTGTAAACAATGAAAACCTTGAACGTAATGACAGAAAGGTACAAAAGGTATAACATACAAGATATAAAAAGCTTCCCATTTAAATGTGTGATACTAGTAAAGTATAAAAACACATTCGGAACACACAGAAAATAAGTCAAAACTCTGTTGTGAAAATACACAACCTTGCTAATGAATCAGAAAAACTTTAATAATCACAGGGGGGAAGACAGTGGAAAGCTTGATAGTGACATTGGTCTGACAGGACTGTGACCGCTAAAGTTTGCTTACTTGCACCTTAAAAAGGGGAGATATAAAAAAACGCCCACACAAAGCTTTTTCTCTGGTGGTATAAATAATGTAACAATTTTCTGTTTTTAAACATTAAAATAATATACACTTTTCGTTCATAGTTCTTCAACAGGTACAATCAAACATAATAGGTAAGTATCCACAAAAGTATTCAGCTAAACAAAAAAAGCAATGTTCAAAATATCAAAATCAATAAACCCATAAATACAGTGCTTAACAAGGACAATTTGTCCCTCCTCCTCGTCAATTCCCTGCCTTCTTCATCACAGTTACTTTATACATTGCATGCCACATAAATAACCCAATTTAGCTATTTCTGAACAATATCCCAATTTCCAATTAGCATTAGTCTAAAAACTAAATATAATTCAGAAAACACTCGACATATCAACAAAACATAAACAGAACATCTCCCCAAACACATATCAAGGTTATTTAAAAACTTTGAAAGCATAAACACTCATTCAAAGTCGCTGGAAAAGGAACACGTAAATAACCATAACCGTTCCCGCCTCCTCAGCACGAGCTAACCGATAAATCTAACACACCAAGAGAGGCGGGACTTAAGGCAGAACAGCCAATCATCATCCGGTCACACTCAAAGCCGGTGTTCTGATTGAGTGGGAGGGGAGAGGAGAGGAAGCAGCCGCATCGAGCGCAGACACAGAGCGGACAGAGAAACGCTGGAGTGACTGCTGTAAGGCGTTTTGTAAAAACTGCTGAAAAACTGCAAAAAAAGTGCGGGTGTTTAACCCTTTCACCGGGAAAAGTGTGGGTGTTAAAACACCCACATCCCCCACGGTTGCGACGCCCCTGCTTGTGTTGCATACCCTGCTTCTGCCAAAAAAAATTATTGGCACGGTTCAAAGTGCTTATAGCCAAACGTGATTGTTTGTGAAGCTCAACAGGTGTCTGCCATGTTTGCCGCTGATTATAGTGCTGCTGATTCACAATCATTTATTTTTAAACTAATTTAATCACTTTATTTTACTTTATAAAAAGTTCAAGTCATTGTCAAGTCTTCCACTTTAAGTCAAGTCAAGTCATTTGCTCTCAAGTCAAAGTTAAGTCAAGTCATTTTCTTAGTTAAATTTAGCAAGTCGCAGGTCCTGAAAATTGTCAAGTCAAGTAATGTGACTCCAGTCCCCCACGTCCGGTTTATACCTACACCAAGCATGTCCTTAAACACCAGCTTGCCAATATAAATTGATATTTTTCAGTGAACTTTGCCAAGATAATTTTTAGAGATGATAGACAAGATGTTATAGAATATTGATTTAATGTAGCGGCGGGTTGCGAATTGCAGCCAAGTGCTCACTCCACCCCTCCCGTTCCACAGACTACAACAGCTGACAGAACATGGTGCATTTAATGCAAGAGGACCTGCGGTGAATGTAGATAGACATAGCTCATTCTAAAGCCTGTGGCATACTTAGTTTTTTACGTGTACGCGAACGGACCGAACGCACAGCCTTGCAAAGAGTAGATTAGATTAGATGATTAGATTCAACTTTATTGTCATTACACATATACAAGTACAGTGTAACGAAATGTAGTTTAGGTCTAACCAGAAGTGCAATTAGCAAGTGCAGGATATACAGTGTGAATAAATACAGAATACAATATTAGGAAAATACTATACAATGGCCATGTACTATGAAAATGTGACAGTCGGTATGTACTATGAACAATATAGACAGAAGGCTATATACTGTGAACATTAATGTACAGGTGGTTATGAACAGATAACAATATGGACTATACAATAGTGCAAGTGACTTGAGTGTGCATTAGTTACAGACATTAGCTATTAAAGTTACAGTGCAGTAGATGAGTTGATGCGGTTATTAAAGGTACAGTGCAGTACATGAGTTATTGAAGTTATTGAAGTTGAAGTTATAGTGCAATAGTTATTGAAGTTATAGTGCAATATAACTATGAGTACAACTATGAGTACACATGGGTTTTGACTCATGCGCATTACGACATATTGCAATATCTCTCAGGGCCTACAGGGGTCATGTTTTCTTCAACTTCATTGAATTGATGCTCCCAGGACATGGTTACCACCTGGTGGTTACTGCAAGAAATGGAATGCACAACCTGCGCGTTCTTTATACACGAAGTACCAAATTTCCGGTGGTGCGCGTACTATTCAGGTGACGAAATAAATGGAGAACAACCCTCTGGAGAAACCATACTCAGCCGGGAGGGCTGGGCAAAAGTACCAAATAAATTACTTTTAATTGTATCAAAATAAACTACACGATACAGTGGCGACACCATGTATCAAAATAAACTACTGTATTTTTGTATTTTAAATATACTGCAAAAAACTTTTACAAGGGAGCATGAAATGTTTTAACAAACCCTCCATCAATTGGCATTTTTGATCTATCCCTGATACACTGATCCTGTGGATTTTTTAAACAATGTTTGATAGCAACAGCTTATCTCTGACCAAGTCATGCAATAAATCTGACATATGCAACCAGTTAACAGATCAAATATTCACATTTGCCTGTCTGTGATCTCCCCAATGAAGGTTAGTTTTAAAGTTGCCAACAATTTAATGTTTTACAGTGTAAGGCTGACTTGTAAATGGACGCATTTCAGGATGCGTTTATACTGAAATGCTCGCATCATTAAACTACCGGTACCAAATAAATGAGAAATTGCTAGCGTTTTACCAGAAGGGTATCGCAATACTTCTCTAGTACCGGTATATCGTGCAACACTAGTCTGTTGTGAACGCTCTATTAAAATTGAATATTGTACAACACTGAAATGCATCACAATTATGTATTTATCCATGCACAGCCGATGAACATTACATCGGCTGAAAGCAGCAAGCTAACATGAGATGCTGCTCAGTATAATAGTATTTAGCCTAGTCTACTAACACGAAGACCAAAGTTAACATAAACTCTTAAACATTAAAACAATAGATAGATGGAAGTCTTGCTGCCTGCACGTTTCTTACCTTGACCACCTTCTTCCAATATTCTGTTCTGCTCTCAACAACATCTCCAGGCAAACTACTGAGTAGGCACCAATCAAAGGCCGCATTTTTATGATGTCATCACGTAGACTACTTACGGTGGATTTTGCAGTATTTCTAAACTACAAAAATACGAACACTGAAGTATTGTGATACAAAATATGAAGCCATTTTTCATCAAGAACATGAATCTGAGGTGTTTGTGTGACAGGTAAAGTGTTTGTCAACATCAACACCTTTTTACAATCAATATTTCTGAAATAAATTGCAAATGCTATTTTTCAGTGTGTTGCGAGAATAACATACTTATTAATGAAGCGAAACTGACAAAACATGTTAAATACAGCTTCAGTTCAGTTCATTTTTTATTGTATTAGTTTCTTGTTTTAAATAAAAACGAGTTAAACTAAAGTTTGTGTGTTTGTGTAGAATACTGATGAGCTGTTAGTGGCGTCTGCAGAATGTCCAAGTGATGATGAAGATCTTGAGGAGTGTGAGCCTGGAAATGGTTAGTCACTCTGAACACAATCACACACACACACACAAACACACACACTCACACACTCTGTGATTGGTCAAATGATGTCAGAATTGTGTTACATGCTTACCTTCAGTCATCTTTTATTAGTAATATAAGCTTTTAATGTTTTTTTAAGATTTGCATCATGTTGCTTTATGTTTTTTAACCATATTAACTGATGTGAAATATTGTTAAACCAACAGACATCAAACTCTCTGTGAGCTGATCTTTATATGACAACGAGAGAGAGAGAGAGAGAGAGAGAGTGTGAGAGAGAGAGAGAGAGAGAGTGTGAGAGAGAGAGAGAGAGAGAGGGAGAGAGAGAGAGAGAGAAGGAGAGACAGAGAGAGAGAGAGAGAGAGAGAGAGACAGAGAGAGAGAGAGAGAGACAGAGAGAGAGAGAGAGAGAGAGACAGAGAGAGAGAGAGAGAGAGAGACAGAGAGAGAGAGAGACAGAGAGAGAGAGAGAGAGAGAGAGAGAGAGAGAGAGAGAGAGAGAAAGAGAGAGAGAGAGAGAGAGAGAGAGAGAGGCTGCATTGAGTTTCTACAACAGAGGCGTGTCCTGAATCACATCAACTACTCGAATCACACACAAACACACTCTCTCTCTCTTTCTGTCTTACACTTGTGTGATAAAAATGTAAATCAGTTTTTCTCCTGTGGTTTTAGTCAAGCCTGCAGAACTGAAGGAGATTTAACTGAAGCACAAACAGTTTTCCTCTTATTGATTTGCTCTGTTTTATTTATTTATTGTCTAAGGTAACGTGTGAGAAGTGGCTGATAAGTAACAGATGTGATGTCCTCTCATTGACTAAAAAATCTGACATCATCTTCATTGTGTGTAGCATTAAGTGACACCACAGTTTAAAATGACAATAGATCAAACTAGTGTGGGTATGTGTCTGTGTGTCTGTGTGTGTGTGTGTGTATGTGCGTGTGTCCTTGCAAGTGTGTAAGTAAGTGCATGTTTCTGTGTGGATGTGAGTGTGTGTATGTATGTGCGTGCGTCCGTGCACATGTGTGTTTGTGCATGTGTGAGTGGTTTTGTGTATGTGCGTGTGCTTGTAAGTGTGTGTATATGCGTGCATCCATGCACATGTGTGTGTGAGCAGATTAACTGGTGGGAACCAGACGGAATTTGACCGATCACAGACTGCATACAAACAAACTCACAGTTTTGACAAAATAACAGACACAACTGCAGTGCTTTGTGTGTTCTTGTGTTTGTTGATAGTGTGGATTGACAGACCCTATCATCTCAGAGGGGAAATTAAAAACGCCAATGAACTTGGGGAATGGCACGCTCATCCCAGTCTCCGCCCCATGCATACGGGTATAAAAGGAGATGGCGGCACCAATTCATTCATCTTTTTGGGCTGAGGAACCTCAGAGACCTGCAGAGGGCTGGCGAAGCGTTGTGGCATGAAGAGACATCGTCTCATTCCCTCTATCAGGGAACAAAGGTTTCAGTCGCAACCGGGACGTTCCCTTTCAGTCGGTCTCTCGACGTTGTGTTGAGAGACAGACTGGGGTCCTATATGACACCCCACAGTGTTGAGCCCCATCACGAGCACAAGTGGAGCGACTCTGACTTGACTAGCGATTCACAAGTCGCCACTACCGCAAGGCGTAATCTTCCAGCAGGATGGGTAACTAGTAGCATACTTTGAGAGGCTCGTACCGATGGCTGTCACGGGTGGTGGCGTTGTTCTCTACTTTAACGAGATAGACACTCGTTACCATACGGGAACACTGAGAAGCACTGCTCTCTCTACTGAAATAGTTTGCTATGGAGGCCACATCCTACCGCAAGGTGAGTTTACATGTGGAGACATCACCATGATCTCACCAGCGGGGAGAACTACATGGGATAAAAAGCGACGAGCCAGAATAGGGAGCACACGACCAAGGTGGGTTGACCCACCGGGAGGGAGGTCACAGGTTCACCGATAGGGGAACCAAGAGTGAGGAAGTAAACATACGGGACATCCCTGCAGCGGAGGCACTATATATGGGCAATAGTACAAGTATAGGGGTCCACCTGAATAGGGTTGACTCTACCACTACCGGACTCGGTATGACAGACCGCACCACCCGGTCTGCTACCAATATTCCCAATGCTAGTGATGGATGAAATGCCTGTGCTTCGCCCTGTGGGGGAAGAAGGGAGGCTCAATAGCGCACTGACTCGTACAGGGAGTGCCAAAGCGGGGAAGGATAGAGACGTGGAAGTACGCGTTGTTCAGGTAATTGCATAACAGCAATTCTGTGACGGCATTGACCAGCCCTGAAATGACCTTCAGTGGAGACGCGGCAGTAAGCATCCCGTTCTGATCCGCCGGTGGAATGCCCGGGGGGGTCGGGCCCAATGGTTCTCCCTCTAGACTCATCCCGTCAGGGCCGCTAAGTTATCCAGTCGACTGGGAGGGTGCAGATGCCGGAGGAGCTGCCAAAGGGAGCAGGGCTGCTGGGGTCCAGGCGATGCTCGGGACCTCAATGACCTTTGACTTCCTCCGCCTGCTTCTTCGCCGCGGAAAAGTGTTGTAACACATCCTTCACGGTGACACCAAACAGCCCAGCTTGTGAGATGGGTGAATCCAAAAGGCGGCCTTCTAAGAGTCACTCATGTGCCCAAGGTCTTATCGTCTTACCCAGGGCACTTGCCATGGCCTTTGTGGCTCAAGGCACAAGGTCAGTGTCGATTGACAGCTCACATGCGAGTGGGGTCAGTCTTTCCATCATCGAACTCCTTCAAGCCTTGGCCAGAAAAACCTGGAGGGCCGCCATAGTGTAGAGACCAGAAGCAGCTTGAGCCAGTGTCGAAAGCACTGTAGGCTTTCGACACAAGTGTCAAAGAGAGCTTCCATGCCTTGGAAGAGAGCCTTGGTCGACCCCTCTAAGTGGCAGCTGTTTGCTTTGCACCGTGACTGATATTCCACCTGGTGACGTTGACACATTCCTTAGCCGCCCCATCGTCGAGGGAAGTAACAGCTCCTGAGCCCGTCAGACAGAACGATAACGGAGCATTCCACGTCATCGTGAGATCCGCATGCACTCCGTTGAATAGTTGTCTGATATCCAGTCACGCAGGTACCCAAGAACAGAAATATGAACGAATGGCCATTCGCCAAGTTCATTGGCGTTTTTAAATTCCTCTCGGAGATGATAGGTTGTCAAGATCAAACTCAAGTCTGTCTCTCAACACTACATCGAGAGAAAGGGAACTGAAGGTTTCGTTTATCACTGAATGAAAAAAACGATGTGAAACACTTCATTCAAACCTGAGCTTGAAAGCTTGAATGTACAGACACAAAAACCAAACACACAACACATTGTGACATTGATGACAATAACAAACTCTTTGTTTTTCAGTTGCTGTATTACTCCTCTCATGTGTTTTCTTCATGTTAACATCAACTGTTTCTTCCTGGTGCAGTGTTTTTATTCCCATGCAATTCAGATGGATTTAGGTTTACTGAGTGTTCATGAATATGTCAATTTGGGATTCTGAATGGCCCAGGGGGAGGGGGGCTCATGGATTTAATTAGAGATGTGTTTGTAGTAGTTAATTTTCCTCATCACTTGAATTATGTTCTTTCAAAATAATCTTCAGCATTGGTGAACACTTACTGGACACATTCATGTGACACATACACATGACATCATACTGAGTTCTAATGAATCATTGACACTGACCGCACAGTTGTGTTAAACAGGAGACAGCGTGATAAATAAATAACATGAAAGATGTGCAGAATGTGTTTTGAGGGGTAAAGTTGGAGTGGGAAGGTTATCATTAGCCAGCGGTCACCATGACAACAGTAGATCAGCTTTTCTCTTATGAGCTCAGGGAGAACTCACAAGCTTTACTTGAAATTTGTTGATCTCTCTTCAAGAACAATCTTACACAAGCTTTCTTTTTGTAACTTTTTTTCATGCAAAAATCATGCGGCCAATTTGTTGATGTAAGTGACCTGAACTACGTGGTTTGCTCTCTTCTTAAACATGAAACATACTGCCAGTGGACACACGGCTAGCATTAGCATAACTGTGTGTGTTTATAGGAATGTATGGTAAAGTTAGTTGATGTATTTCTTGACACTGTCCTAACCCAGTAATGTATTCTACAGTCTTAGTTTAGTATTTGATGAAATAGATGGTAACGCTTTAAAAACTAACCTCAGTCCAGTAATAGTGTAATTCTATATCAGTGCTGTCCAATCTCTCTCGTCCACCAGCGTATCTCTGGATTCCACTAACGCCAGTTCCCTTTTCTCTTTTTCATTCTAGGAGGCGAACTCGTGTTGCCCATTATAACCGTGGATTCCCTTGAGCTCCCATCAATAGCAACACGTTACCCCGTTATACCCCCGCCCCCCACCTATCGCCCCTTCCTCACCCTACTCGAGACCACCAGAGAGTCTCTGCCCCTGCCCGCTCGCCCCCGCTGTCCACCGGACCAGGAGGACTGCGACGAAGCCGCAGAGGTGTCGGCCTACGGTTCAGGTGAAATGACGGAGACGGACGACGAGGATTATTATAAAAACTCGCCCCTCGTCACTGACAGGACGGTGCTTCCCCCTCCCCCCGCGGGCGACCGCCACTTGTCCCGTCCGCCCGACACGCACCGGCCTTCGCACCCCTTCGTCCCCACGTCACCCCCGGAACACCCCGTTCCCCACCTCAAACCCGCCGGCCCCAACATCCCGGCGGGTAAAATGAACACACGTGACCAGGTGTTGCTGCCGCCCGTCCAGCCGTCGGGCAACCCCGAGCACGGCGGGCGGCATCGACACCCGGGCGTAACGTATCCTCCCGATTTCCCCCGTATGCCCGCTACAGATCCGTCGTCGCCGGACAGAGGCCCGCCGGGAGCGGTGGAGGTGATCCGGGAGTCCAGCAGCACCACGGGAATGGTAGTGGGCATCGTGGCCGCAGCGGCCCTCTGCATCCTCATCCTGCTGTATGCCATGTACAAGTACCGCAACCGCGACGAGGGCTCCTACCAGGTGGACCAGAGTCGCAATTACATCAGCAATTCAGCCACGCAAAGCAACGGCACTCTAGTGAAAGAGAAGCAGCCCGGGGCTGCCAAGAGCGGCACCAAGAGCAAGAAAAACAAGGACAAAGAGTATTACGTCTGAGCGCGCTCCGGAGAGACGGAGGCCAATGGGGAGAGAGAGCAAGAGAGAGAGGATGGCAGTTTACATGCTGTTGTGAATCTTCTATCATTTCCCATCCAGATCTAACAAACAGTTCTCGCCTTTCATGGTTCTGCCTTTTGTACCGTTTCATCTCATTCCCCTGGTTTGTTCTTTGTAAATACGACACGAGTCACCTCCTCAGCTGATGACGCAACTCAAGCGTGCGCAGTCTTGCACTGCGCATCTTTTGACGAATGAGCGAGTTGGTTTGGGCGACCTTTCGAGATTGTCAAACTCATCAGTTAAGCTGCCAAACCCGCTCGCTGTCAAATCCGTCTCTCTCGAGTGTCGGTCCCTCCCGTCTCCCTCCGTCTCTTTGTCCTTGGTGCTCAGGAGCAGATGCAACGTCATTCTGTTGTGTTTCTAGCATGTGCTATTCAACATGAAAAGAGACTTAAAACTGTTTCAGTGGAGTCAAACCAGTTAATCTATATATCAACAAATTACGACTAGCAAAACTTGAGAACTACTAAACATATGTGGATGACTCGGATGATGTTCATCGCGTGTGAGTGTGTGCGTGGATCTTGGTTTAAGCACGTGAGGAAAGTGTCCGGCGCTCTCAGAGAGAAACTTTTACACGCAGATGGACCTCACGAGAGATCTGATGTGTGAACAAACATCAAACCCTCGAGATATGAAGCACACAGACTGTGGAGTGCTAGATTTCTTTTGTGTGTGTGTATGTGTTTTATTCAGTCATAATGAAGAGGGATTAATGACAGTAATGTTGGAGTTAATGTGGAAACACAGGAGGAAAGAAAGAAATCGATGTAAACTTGGGGAACAACCTCTTGTGAAAAGAAATCCAGCCGTTCCTCGGAAGAACTCTTGAGCTGTAGTATTTTGTTAAAAAAACTAACCTTCCACTGAAATGTTTCAAAGCGTTTGTGAAATGTCTAAATATTTGAATCCCATCCCAGTGCTTAAAGAGACACGTCTTTTTTTCCAAATGATCAAAATAAGAATGGCCGTGAATCAGAAAGCAGAAGTTCCTTTGATTGTAAAACAAGATGAGATGAGATTTCTTTCTTTCAACATCCATGTCTGTCCTTCATCTAAACGACTGAGCGTGTCTTCTCATCCTCTGTGTGTGTGTGTGTGTGTGTGTTCCATTCTTTCTGTTCCGTCAATCAAATTGAGATCTCCTCAACGCTCTGCCCTGTTCTTCTTCAATGTTATTGTAAAGTGTTTCAGTGAGATGAATCTGCATAGGTGTATATTACCAGAAGGGAATACAATTGGTTATATACTTCTTACATTCTGTCTCGTGTGTTTCTTTACAACCTGTGAAATCTCTTAACACCTTGTAGAACTTCTCATTATTTTCACCTTTCATGACTCTGTGATGTTTCAGTTTCGATTCTCGCTCTCCTCTCCAATGTGGCTACTGTAGGTTGTTCAACATTTGAAGAAAGATTTAGGAAATGTGTTTTGTGTTCATGAGTGGATGAATGTGGAGCGGTTGACGTGTGTGATGTTCAGAGGTGTCGTGATGGAACTTACTATCGGTTTTTGCTGACGTACATCATTATATTAGTGAAACATCATCAGATGGCGTGTCGGCAAGGATCTCTCAGTGTACCACATTGTAAAATACTACAGTAAATTCTTTTCACAGGTGAGTCTTTCTGATCCAAGTTATTCTTTTTCTTTTCTTCTTTAAATTTGTCATCTCTATTCGTCCATTTTGCTGTCACATGAACATTTCTTGTGTAGTTTCAGGTAATTTATCTCACGAGCAAGCTGTAAACCGCTGTTTGGCGGGCGGGGTTTGTTTCAGCAACTAGATGTGTGAGCTCCGCCCATGTCTGACTCTTTACCTATTTTCGATTATCCAGGTTAATCGCGATGACGCGATGCCAAGATGACGATGACCAGCTCCGCCTACTTTAGGCTTCATTTTTACTCTTCACAAACCTACGGTTGACGTCACAGACACTACATCCATATTTTATACAGTCTATGAATAGGGCACTTGTTAGCCCGTCAGACACACGTGTGAAAAATCAAACCGATCACCGGTTCACACCCTGCTCAGAGCAGATTTGTGTAGGAATTGCTAGACTTCTAAATTAATTGTTTATTTCCTTCATTTCCAAAAGCATTGCTAGCCAACTATTGTCACAAGTTCCGTGCTTCCAGCATATGTCAACGATTTTAAGTGTTTACCTAAACCACCGCTCCAACGATCAATCGCAAGCAGCATCGCAAAGTTGCATGGTTGGAACCAGTAGGATCTACAGCTGCGGTGAGAAGCATAGTTCCCTTTATTATGACATGTAGACTAACATGCATCATACCTTTGAACAAACTAAGCAAGTGACATGCAGTGCATTCCATATCCAACATTCAAAATACAAAGAAATTAAATTTCACATCTTTTAGTTTGTTAAGAAAATACAAGCGCTGTTTATTGAAAAGTGTGCACAAACTTTTGTTCACTAGGACCCTGCGGAATCCCTGGGCGGAGTAAAGTTGGAGGAAACTTATGAATGAGGAAAATATTGTTAAAATAAAATAATAGATAAAAAATAACTTAAGTAGCTTCCCCCCATTTCAGGGTGAATAAACTTTTCAATATACAATTTTAATTTTCACTAAACCTCCTTTCTGAAACTGTCCCCTGGTGTCTTACCATTCAACTCATTTGATCACAAAAAACATCATAATATACCCTACCGGTCAAAAGTCTTTCAACACTTGAGTTGAAGGTTTTTCGTTATTTTTTATCTGAAGGCGTATACTTAAATGTTTGAAATAAGTTAAAAAGACAAAAATACAGTTTTGAAACCACAATTTTATTTTTATTTTGACTTTGACTGAATCGGGAAGAAAGGTCAGCCAATGAGAGCAGAGAACAGACGGGAACTCCTTTAAAGATGGGATGCTATGTTGTGCATTTTGACTTCTTTACAATGCTAAATGTGCTGTCGTCTTATGCTTATTACATAGTATTTCTGTGCTCAATACACTCCCCCCAGCGATCGTTCGGGTTTCAGATAGTTTTTTTTCGAACATATAAAACTGTTTCGTAACAATGTTTTTTATTGGACAATTCTCCTGGAGAAAAACACGCGGCTCGCCCACGCGGCAGCATGGAGAGCAGGAGAAGGAGCATACGTCACTTTCACTTGTGTGCAGGAAAGACAGAGAGAGAGAGAGAGAGAGAGAGAGAGACAGAGACAGAGAGAGAGAGAGAGAGAGAGAGAGACAGAGAGATTGAGAGAGAGACAGAGAGACAGAGAGAGAGAGACAGAGAGAGAGAGACAGAGAGATTGAGAGAGAGACAGAGAGACAGAGAGAGAGAGACAGAGAGAGAGAGACAGAGAGACAGAGAGACAGAGAGACAGAGACAGAGACAGAGACAGAGACAGAGACAGAGACAGAGAGAGAGAGAGAGAGAGAGAGAGAGAGAGAGAGAGAGAGAGAGAGAGAGAGAGAGAGAGAGAGAGAGAGAGAGAGAGAGAGAGAGAGAGAGAGAGAGAAAGAGAGCAAACATTAGTGAAGTTCAGGTGTTTGTTTGTTGACTGCATTTGGGTGATGAATGTTATAAACTGTGTATATAACGCTGAATTTGTAGATGGTTTGAAACTGAAATGTTGAGCCGTACCAGCACTAAAAGATGCCGGACATGAACCACATGCGGTGAGTGAAACTGATGTCTGTGTTTTGTTGACAATGTGCTTTAGTTCAGCCGAATCAGCCCCCCCGCCCCTCCCGCACGCATCGTGTGTTTGCTCAAACAATAGTAAAGCTATATCTATCTTATATACAGTTGTGTTCAAAATTATTCAACCCCCAATGCTGTAAATGGTTTTAGGGAATTTAGTGTACATTTGTAATTGAATTCAGAATGAAATCCTACAAGGACTTCTTAAAGAACCATATGCAACTAAAATGACATCAATTAGTTTTGTAATACAGTAGTAAATGATTCTTTTGTGAATTCTTCATTGACATAATTATTCAACCCCTTAAAGACTACCACTCTGAAGAACAAAGGTTCAATGAAGTGTTTTCAATGAAGTGGTATTGAAAACACCTGTGGATATCAGGGAGCACCAATTAGGCAGCTTTAAAATGACTGTGATACTCAGCTCCTTCTAGACATTTACTGGTGTGGTTACAAACATGGTGAGGTCAAGAGAATGGTCCAGGAAGACAAGAGAACAGGTGATTACTCTTCACAGGAAGGGCATTGGCTATAAGAAGATTGCAAAGATGTTAAACATACCAAGAGACACCATAGGAAGCATCATTCGCAAATTCAAGGCAAAGGGCACTGTTGAAACGCTACCTGGTCGTGGCAGAAAGAAGATGCTGACTTCGACTGCTGTGCGCTACCTGAAGCGTAGAGTGGAGAAACGTCCCCATGTGACTGCTGAGGAACTGAGAAAAGATTTGTCAGATGTGGGTACTGAAGTTTCTGCTCAGACAATACGGCGCACCCTGCGTAATGAAGGTCTCCATGCCAGAACTCCCAGGCGCACCCCCTTGCTGTCCCCAAAGAATAAGAAGAGTCGACTGCAGTATGCCAAAAGTCATGTGGACAAACCACAGAAGTTTTGGGATAGTCTTCTGTGGACTGATGAAACAAAATTAGAACTGTTTGGGCCCATGGATCAACGCTATGTTTGGAGGAGGAAGAACAAGGCCTATGAAGAAAAGAACACCTTGCCTACTGTGAAGCATGGCAGGGGGTCAATCATGCTTTGGGGCTTTTTTGCTTCTGCAGGTACTGGGAAGCTTCAGCGTGTGCAAGGTACCATGAATTCTCTTCAGTACCAGGAGATATTGGATGACAATGTGATGCAGTCCGTCACAAACCTGAAGCTTGGAAGACGTTGGACTTTTCAACAGGACAATGATCCCAAGCATACCTCCAAGTCCACTAGAGCATGGTTGCAGATTAAAGGCTGGAACATTTTGAAGTGGCCATCGCAGTCACCAGACTTAAATCCGATTGAGAACCTCTGGTGGGACTTAAAGAAAGCAGTTGCAGTGCGCAAGCCTAAGAATGTGACTGAACTGGAGGCTTTTGCCCATGATGAATGGGCGAAGATACCCGTAGATCGCTGCAAGACACTTGTGTCAAGCTATGCTTCACGTTTAAAAGCTGTTATAACTGTAAAAGGATGTTGTACTAAGTACTAAGATTGAATGTCACTTGGGGGTTGAATAAAACTGATAATGATGTGAGCTCAGAAAAGACATTTGTGGTTATTTCATTATAAATGTTATGTTATATTTGTCTGACCTACACGTGCCTCTTTGATTTAATTGTAAGCAGGATGACTGAATGATCATAATCAATGTCAAACCGACCAAAACAATCAATTTCAGTGGGGGTTGAATAATTTTGAGCACAACTGTAAATGTGATCAAACTAACTACTCTTCGAAGATACGACGTATGCAATACTACTCTATAGGTACTCAATATTAATATGAGATTGGCGTAAACCGTGTGTGTTAGGGCTGCTTTAAATGTCTTTAAGAAGTCAACCTACTGCAAACCTTATGCAAAGCCAGAAGACAAAAATTGAGTATTTTGTGAGTTCAGCAATATTCTTGGGATGTCTGGTGTGAATCGCTCTCTTGAGGTCATGCCACAGCATCTCAATCGGGTTGAGGTCAGGACTCTGACTGGGCCACTCCAGAAGGCGTATTTTCTTCTGTTGAAGACATTCTGTTGTTGATTTACTTCTATGCTTTGGGTCGTTGTCCTGTTGCATCGTCCATCCTCTGTTAAGCTTCAGTTGGCGGACAGATGGTCTTAAGTTTTCCTGCAAAATGTCTTGATAAACTTTGGAATTCATTTTTGCATCGATGACAGTAATCCTTCCAGGGCCTGAGGCAGCAAAGCAGCCCCAAACCATGATGCCCCCTCCACCATATTTCACAGTTGGGATGAGGTTTTGATGTTGGTGTGCTGTGCCTTTTGTTCTCCACACATAGCGTTGTGTGTTCTTTCCAAACAACTCAATTTTGGTTTCATCTGTCCACAGAATGTTTTGCCAGTAGTGCTGTGGAACATCCAGGTGCTCTTTTGCAAACTTCAAACGTGCTGCAATGTTTTTTTTGGACAGCAGTGGCTTCCTCCGTGGTGTCCTCCCATGAAGTCCATTCTTGTTTAATGTTTTCCTTATTGTAGATTTGTCAACAAAAATGTTAGCATGTGCCAGAGATTTCTGTAAGTGTTTAGCTGACACTCTAGGATTCTTCTTCACCTCATTGAGCATTCTGTGCTGTGCTCTTGCAGTCATCTTTACAGGACGACCACGCCTAGGGAGTGTAGCAACAGTGCTGAACTTTCTCCATTTGTAGACAATCTGTCTTACCGTGGACACATGGACATCAAAGCTTTTAGATATACTTTTGTAGCCCTTTCCAGCTTTATGTAAGTCAACAATTCTTGATCGTAGGTCTTCTGAGAGCTCTTTTTCGCGAGGCATGGTTCACATCAGACAACGCTTCTTCAGAACAGCAAACTCAAAACTGGTGTGTGTTTTTTATTGGACAGGCCAGCTTTAATCAACACATCCAATCTCATTACATTGATTGGACCCCAGGTTGGCTGACTCCTGGCTCCAATAAGCTCTTGGAGAAGTCATTAGCCTAGGGTTTCACATACTTTTTCCACCCTGCACTATGAATGTTTACATGTTGTGTTCAATAAAAACATGAAAACGTATAATGTTTGTGCGGTATTAGTTTAAGCAGACTATGTTTCTCTATTGTTGTGACTTAGATGAAGGTCAGAACACATTTTATGACCAATTTATGAAGAAATCCAAGTAGATTAGATTTTAGATTAGATTCAACTTTATTGTCATTACACATATACAGGTACAGTGTAACGAAATGTAGTTTAGGTCTAACCAGAAGTGCAATTAGCAAGTGCAGATATACAGTGTGAATAAATACAGAATACAATATTAGGAAAATAATTTACGATGGGCATGTACTATGAAAATATGACAATCGGTATGTACTATGAACAATATTTACAGAAGGCTATATACTGTGAACATTAATGTACAGGAGGTTATGAACAGATAACAATATAGACTATACAATAGTGCAAGTGACTTGAGTGTGCATTAGTTACAGACATTAGCTATTAAAGTTACAGTGCAGTAGATGAGTTAATGTGGTTATTAAAGGTACGGTGCAATACATGAGTAGATGCAGATATACAGTTACAGTGCAGTAGATGAGTTAATGCAGTTATTAAAGTTACAGTGCAGTAGATGAGTTAATGTGGTTATTAAAGGTACGGTGCAATACATGAGTAGATGCAGATATACAGTCACAGTGCAGTAGATGAGTTAAAGCAGTTATTGAAGTTATAGTGCAATAGATGAGTAGATGCAGTTAGTTATGCGATAGATGCAATAGATGAGTTACAGTGCAGTAGGTGAGTTAGTGCAGTTATTAAAGTTACAGTGCAGTAGATGAGTTAATGCAGTTATGAAAGTAGTCCATTAGTGCAAATGAGCATTCAGTGTAATGTTCCTGGTGTGCAAGTGAGCAGTATAGAGTGCAAATGATGCGTGTAAACAGTCCGGTAGAGCAGATACATGAAGTACTGGTATGTACAGTTCCGTCATGCATGGCAGCCCTGTAGTGCAATGTAAACATTGTAATAGCAGCATTAAGTTAAAGTTATGAGAGGTAGTGAAATCAGTGGGGAGCAGAGTTCAATAATGAAACAGCTCTGGGAAAAAAGCTGTTTCCTAGTCTGCTGGTTCTTGCCCGGAGGCACCTGAAGCGCCTACCGGAAGGCAGGAGAGTAAACAGTCTATGAGCGGGGTGAGAGGAGTCCTTGAGAATGCTGCGAGCTCGACGCAGACAGCGTTTCTTCTGGATGTCCTCAATGGAAGGGAGTGTAGTTCCTGTGATGCGCTGGGCTGTTTTCACCACCCGCTGCAGTGCCTTGCGCTCAGCAACAGAACAGTTCCCGTACCAGACTGTGACACAGTTGGTCAGGATGCTCTCTATCGTGCAGCGATAGAAGTTCACCAGGATAGTTGAAGACAGTTGGTTCTTCTTCAGTGTCCTAAGAAAGAAGAGACGCTGGTGAGCCTTCTTGACCAGGCATGAGGTGTTGGTGGTCCAGGAAAGGTCCTCCGAAATGTGGGTCCCTAGGAACTTAAAACTGGAAACACGTTCAACAGCCGTCCCGTTAATGTGGATGGGGTCGTGTGTGCCTCCTTTCGCCTTCCTGAAGTCCACGATGATCTCCTTTGTCTTTGAAGTGTTAAGGAGCAGGTTGTTGTTTGAGCACCATGTGGCCAGGTGCCGTACCTCCTCCCTGTAAGCAGTCTCATCGTTGTTGCTGATGAGACCAATCACTGTTGTATCGTCTGCAAACTTGATGAGGGAGTTAGATCCATTCACAGGCCTGCAGTCGAGTGTGAAAAGGGAGTAGAGAAAGGGGCTCAGTACGCAGCCCTGTGGTACACCAGTGTTGAGGGTGGTTGTGGTGGAGCAGATGTTGCCTAACCTAACAAGCTGAGGCCTGTTCGTCAGGAAATCCATAATCCAGTTGCAGGTTGTATTGTTAATGCCTAGGTTTCCAAGTTTGATGATTAGCTTGGAAGGGATGACGGTATTGAATGCAGAGCTGAAGTCTACAAACAGCATGCGTGCATAAGTGTCCTTATTGTCCAGGTGTGTGAGCACGGAGTGCAGCGCCATGGACACTGCATCATCTGTGCTCCTATTGCTACGGTAGGCAAATTGGTATGGATCCAGTGTGGATGGTAAACAGTCTTTTAGGTGTGACAGGACCAGCCGCTCAAAGCACTTCATAACAATGGGTGTGAGTGCTACAGGGCGGTAGTCGTTCAGGCATGTCGGGCTGGAATGTTTTGGAATGGGCACAATGGAGGTGGATTTGAAACATGCTGGAACCACTGCTTGGGCGAGGGACAGGTTGAAGATGTCCGTGAAGACCCCAGCGAGCTGCTCCGCACATGCCCTGAGTACGCGACCAGGGATGCCTTCAGGGCCAGCAGCCTTGCGCGCATTTATCCGGCTTAGTGCAGTGAAAACATCTGTGGAATTTACTGTGATGATTGGGTGGTCGGTGGAAGGTGTGAGCCTGGTGGCGGGTTCCTTATTGTCTCTCTCAAAGCGTGCATAAAAGTCATTAAGCTCGTTCAGAAAGGCAGCATCTGTGGTTATGGGGATGGAGTGGTTGGGTTTATAGTCACTAATGGCCTGGATGCCCTGCCACATGCGTCGAGGGTCAGAATTGGTAAAATGCTCCTCTAGCTTCAACTTGTAGCAGTGCTTGGCCTTTTTGATGCCCCTCTTCAGATTTGCCCTGGAAGTACTATAGGCCTGTGCATCACCTGATCTGAAGGCGGTGTTGCGTGCTTTCAACAGGAGGCGCACTTCCTTGTTCATCCATGGCTTCTGATTAGGGTATATGGTGATCTGCTTTTGAGTTGTGACACTATCAATGGTGGTATTGATGTAGTCCAATACAGAGGAGGTGTAGCTGTCAATGTCCGTGTGAGAGCCACTGGTGGCCTGAGAAGCAAACATACTCCAGTCTGTGTGTAGAAACCTTTCCTGGAGTGTGAAGTCTGCCCCCGCAGGCCACACCTTGATGGTCTTCATTGATGGCTTCACACGATTAATGAGAGGTGAATACTTGGGGGTGAGCAACAAAGAAAGGTGATCAGATTGACCTAGGTGGGGGAGGGGGGTTGCGGTGTAAGCTTCAGCCATGTTTGTATAGACATGGTCTAAAGTTGTGTTTCCTCTTGTGTGGCAGGAAACATGCTGGTGAAATTTAGGGAGCACTGTCTTTAAGTTTGAGTGATTAAAATCTCCCGCAACAATAAATGCAGCCTCCGGGTGAGCAGTCTGTTGTTTACTGATGGCTGCATGTAGTTCTTTCATAGCAAGCTTGGCATCAGCATCCGGTGGAATATAAGCTGCCGTTATAATGGTTGAAGTGAATTCCCGTGGCAGATAAAACGGTCTACATTTAACCATGAGAAACTCAAGGTTAGCCGAGCAGTGTCTCCCGACAATAACAGAGTTCGTGCACCAAGCTTTATTGACATAAATGCACAGTCCACCTCCTCTTGTCTTACCGGATTCCTCTGCCGTTCTATCCGCCCGGTGTGTGTTGTAGCCCGCTAACTCAATAGCGTTGTCCGGTATGCCGCTGTGTAGCCATGTTTCCGTGAAGATTATGACATTGCAGTTCAAAAGTCTTTTGTTGTTGATGATGCGGAGTCGAATCTCATCCATTTTGTTCACTAATGATCGTACATTAGCAAGGAAAATGCTGGGTAAAGAGAGCCGGTGTGGTGTTAGCGTTAGCTTAGCTCTTAGCCCACCGCGTTTTCCCCGCCTCTGTTTACGATCTCGACGCCGCCGGCGAGCACTTCCGCCGGGCCGTGTGGGGTGCGTAGCATCGGAGGTTTTGACGATCTCAGGGACGAGTTGAATGTTACTGATATAACTTCCGGGAATGCGCAAACCGATATCCAAAAGCTCATGCCGGGTGTACGTTGTGAATGCACAACTGTTCTTAACGAACAGGCCCGAGATGAGCAAGAAAAACACTATATAATTGCTAAAACTGGAGAGACGCTGAGCCTCGCGATGTTCACGCGCCGCCATCTTGGTCTTAAAGTAAGCCCAAAGGGTTCACATACTTTTTCTTTCAACTGTATCTCACCAAGACCAGATGATTCCTTTAAGCTATCCAAACTGGCAGAGTGCATCGAGGACATAAAACATTGGATGACTAGTAATTTCCTTCTTTTAAACTCTAGCAAAACAGAAATATTACTTGTAAACAGAAGATATCCGATTACAGCCTGCAAATTGAAAGCTGCACTGTTACTCCAACAAATACAGTTAAAGACCTAGGCGTTATATTAGACGGCAACCTGTCATTTAAAAATCACATCTCAAATATCACAAAAACAGCCTTCTTCCACCTTAGAAATGTTGCCAAATTACGAAATAGTTTGTGTGTTGCAGACGCAGAAAAGCTAATTCATGCATTTGTGACTTCAAGACTTGACTATTGTAATGCTCTACTTAGTGTTTGTCCTTTATCATCAATAAACAAACTACAGTTAGTTCAGAATGCAGCTGCCAGAGTTCTTACCAGGTCAAGAAAATACGATCACATAACCCCAGTTTTATCATCGCTTCACTGGCTACCCATTAAGTATCGTATTGATTTTAAAATTCTTTTAATTACTTACAAAGCCCTGAACGGTTTAGCACCTACTTACTTAACCGAGCTTTTATGACGTTACAACCCATCACGCTCTCTAAGATCTCAAAACTTAGAACTTTTGACGACACCTAGAATAACAAAATCCACCAAAGGGGGGACGAGCTTTCTCATACGTAGCACCTAAAATCTGGAATAGCCTTCCTGGTACTATTCGAGGGTCAGACACTCTCTCCCAATTTAAATCTAGATTAAAGACACAAGCTTTTACTTAATACATAGTTAATGAACAGCAGCTATGCTATTTATTCTCTTTATTCTCTTTCCGCCTCTGCCTTGGGATGCCCACCCCGAGGTAGGAAGAAGTTCCACCATGTCCAGACGACCGACAGATGCCCATCCCGAGGTAGGAAGAAGTTCCACCATGTCCAGACGACCGACAGATGCCCATCCCCAATTTGAGATTACACCAGATACAGCTGCAGACTGACTGACCATCCCAGCTCCATCTAAGGCAATTCCACCAGCTGCCAAGAGAAATATGACCATCAGACCATCCCAGCTCAGACCACTACATCCCCAACCAAGAGCAAAGACGGACTATTTGTCTTATTAATGCTGAAGTTACAATATTTGGTATTAAATGCTAAACTAAAATCACATGTCACCAGTTTGAGTGCAGCTATGACACGTCAGAGGGGATCTGGCCCTCCCGGTTGAGCCTGGTTTCTCCCGAGGTTTTTTTCTCCATTAATCAATCATTGGAGTTTGGGTTCCTCGCGACAGCAGGGCAGTGTTGGCCTGCTCACCGGGAGACTGCATTCATTCATTTATTTATTTATTTAGAAATTAGATGTTATTTATTAGAATGAACTTACTCGTTGTTTAAACACCATGCACTGTGCTGTGTTTTAACTTTTCTTTTTTTCCTGTTTGCCCCTGTAAAGCTGCTTTGAAACAATACACATTGTGAAAAACGCTATATAAATAAACTTGAATTGAATTGAATTGTTTGCGCGCTTGCGTGTGTGTGTTTGCGCGCTTGCGTGTATTTGGGTGTCTGCGCTTGCGTGTGTGTAGGTGTTTGTGTGTGTGGGTGTTTGTATATGTGCGCGTGTGTGTGCGTGCGTGTGTGGGTGTGTGTGTATGTGTGCACATGCGTGTTTGTTGGCAATAAAAAGAGACTACAATAATAACCCTTTTAAAATTTCAGAACTCTTGACTCTAAATATTGAATTTTTGGTAATGCACCTCATTTTTCAGCTCAGTCAAAGTTTTGTAAATTTTAAAAATGAAAAAGAAAAAATTGAGTTGGTCTCAGATCATTGTTGTCAAAGCATTGTACTGTGTTGACTTTAAGATCATGTTTTAATCCTTTATTGTGGCACTGGAGATGTTTTGGTCGCTGCTGCCCCCTGCTGGCCCCACAATGTGTTACATGTCACTTCTATACATGTCTACACAAGTTTGCTTAATTTGATACACTGTTGTTTTCAAAGCACTTCTTTTACTTACATATGTATTATCTCATCATTATTTGTGCATGTCAGATGTTTACATTTACTAAAAAGTGTCATGAAATATAAAATACTGTCTCCACACGTCAACTGCTTCAAATGACGGATTTCTTATTTGAATTCTTTTGTTGCTGTTCACCAGATGAGATATAAACGGGAGTCCATGTCAAAATTGCATTGATATAAACAGAAATGGCCACACCGGGAGTTTAATATAGGGAGATATTGAGGGAGAAACGCATAATCCTTCTCACCATATATTCTTTTGTGTTCAGCAGAATAAAAAATTATACAATATTTTTTCTACTATGGCAGTCAATGAGGTCCCAGAAACGTCCGTTTTTAACATTTTTCCACAAATCTTTCTCTGTGTTAAACAGAACAAAGAAATGTAAAGCCTACATGTTCAGATCAACTTGAGGATGAGTTATTCATGACAATGTGTTTATTTTCGTGTGTAGGATCCCTGTTGTAGCCAAACAAACTCTAAATATATATCACATCCAGTAAAATAAATGGGTAACGTTCCCCTCTAGAAATTTAACGTTCCCAGAACGTCCCCACTGGTGATCAGGACGTTGCCTAGGAACATTCCCAGAACGTTCTGAGAAGGTTATGATGTGGAGTTCTTTAATGGTTAGGGGGACGTTATTTGGGGACCTTTAAAGAACATTCAGGACGTTCTTGGATCATTTAGGGGACCATAATTTATTAGGAATTTTCCCAGAACGTCCCCGCTGTTGTTAAGGATGTAAGGGCAAGGACCACAAGACAATCAGGACATTATTAGTACTTTCCCTGTAGATTCTTATTAGATTCCCGGGTACCAACCTAAAATGCTATTTCCTGGTTCTATTTAGGTTCCTATTAATATCTGAATGATATAAAACCTTTAACATTACAAGAAACTTAAGGGGATCAAACTTTACTGTTACTACAGCACTTCTTTTATACTGGTACTGCAGAACCTAATCACAAATAAGGGGAGAATAGACAGAGATATCAAAAAGAATTATATTTATTTCAAATTGACTTTGTTGCCATGAAAACTCACACTTAACAAAACGTGTGTGTGTGTGTGTGTGTGTGTGTGTGTGTGTGTGTGTGTGTGTGTGTGTGTCAGTCAGTGTCTCTATCTTCAAGAAATGTGCCAAGATTTCCTTCTCCTTCCTGTCAAAAAAAAAAGTATTTTCAAATCACTTCACTCATGTTTGAATATCTTTTCTATATTTCTGGATATGTAAAACAAAAAAGTCCTGCATGTTCACAAAGCAAATCCAAACAGAATATAAAAATGTATACTTTATGTAGTTTATTTAATAGTATATTAAGAAGTGAATCTCTAGGATTAGTAGTCAATTTAAAGGAGAAATGTGAGAGCTGGTAGTATCATGGACAGCTGGCTATCATGGATGGAATGAATTCCATTAGCTGCAGTTATTTCTGCAAAAGTGGGTCAGATCAGGTACTGAAAACAAAGATTGACATACTTTTGCAAGATTTTTTACACTGGATTATTTTGAGAAAGTACATGTTTTTCTCCTTTGTTTGGTTTGGATTCTCTTTGTCTACCTTAAAAATATGATGATGTTTTATATAGGTATGAGCAAAAACATAGAAAATTCTTCAGAGCAAATATATAGCTCAGTGAATATAACAATTTACAGGTGTAATGGCCACCTCGGCACGATGAGGTGCATGTTTGAGGGTTTCCCCAATGCAAAGATATTTTTGCTTCTCAGTTTGGCACATGCACCTAGAAAAGAAGTTACAGTAATAAATGTTAATACATTGATACAACACAGAGGTGTCACAGTTGGGTATGTTTTAAAAAAACAGCAAAAAGAATGAAATGTCTGTACAAATAGAAACCAGTTCATTTATTTTCCCTCTCCCTAGAGCGGATAAACGGTCCTTTTAAAGTAAAATGCACACAGGCTGTGTTTTACAAAGATGTAAAACTCTAACTGTGACGTATTTGATACAATATTACGAGCGGTTGACCACTAGGGGGAAGCCGGTAGCTGTATTGCAGGGTGTGTGTGGATTCGCTTCCTAATAAAGAAAATCTGCAGCATAACGAAGGCAGGTGTGTCCGTCTCCCTATATGTGGATATTATAGTGAAGTGTAAAGGTAATATGTTATGTATATATATATATGCGGACATAACATAAATTGGCGACGAGTAAAACGACCCACTGCCGGGAATAAGTGGATAACAAGAGTGGAATTATGACTACAATCATCGGACACGTCGAAGAGTTCGACAAGGCAAAAGAGCAATGGACAACGTATGTGGAACGATTTGAACATTTTGTAAATGCTAATGACGTTGACGAAGGAAAAAAAGTTTCCGTTTTTCTCAGTGTAATGGGTGCGTCGACTTATGGACTGTTGCGTAGTCTCATTGCACCAATTAAGCCCGGTACTATGAAGTATGAGGACATTGTGGATATACTTCAAGCACATTTTACCCCCAGGCCCATTGTGATTGCGGAGAGATTCAAATTTCACAAACGAAACCAATCAGAGGGAGAAAGCGTTGCACAATACGTGGCGGTACTAAAGAAATTGGCGGAACACTGTGATTTTGCTGATAATTTGAATGATGCACTGCGAGACAGATTGGTGTGTGGTCTGAGTAGCGAGTCAATACAAAGGAAGTTGTTGACGGAAACGACCCTAACATATAAAAAAGCAGTGGAGATAGCAATGTCAATGGAATCAGTATCAAGAGAATCGCAACACCTGAGTAATTCTTTGAAAGTAAATGCAATGTCTACATCGACAAAACCGTCTCAAGGAAAATGCTACAGATGTGGTAAGACAAATCACTACGAAAATGAGTGCTTTTACAAAGAACAATTATGTCATAACTGCGGCAAAAAGGGACATATTTCACGGACGTGTAAATGTAGAAAGACAGAAGGGAAAGCACCTAGAGCCAAGGAGGAAGGAAAGGGTTTGTGGAGGAAAGGACAAACTAAGAAAAGACCAATTCACAGATTAGATACACACGTGGAAAAAAGTGATGAAGAGACAAATTCTGATACGGACGCCGAAATGCCACTACACAAAATGACGGCCGCATCGCATGATCCTTCAAGGGTGAACATAATGAAAAGTGACGCAGACTCTATCTCAGCGGTGATGAAAGTACAACCGAAAATTGAAGGGTTGCAAATCGAGATGGAAGTGGATACGGGTGCGGCAGTGTCCATCATATCAGGTGACTTGTACAGAGAGAAACTGAGTCATATTCGATTACGTCACACTCACGTGGTCCTCAAGACGTATACAGGGGAAGTCATTCCTCCAGAGGGTGACATCAAGGTACGTGTTAAGCTTAATAAACAGAATGTACACTTACCGTTGTATGTCGTAAAAGGAAAGGCAGCTCCTCTGTTTGGACGAGAATGGCTTCGTAGAATTCGGCTGGACTGGCATGAGATCAAAACCGTAAGAGCAGGGCACCAGATGAACGAAAAGACACTGGATGGTCTTCTAAAAAAGTATGACAAGGTATTCAAGGAGGACCTAGGAACATTCAACAGTTATACAGCTAAACTGAATCTTAAACCAGGAACACAACCAAAGTTTTTCCAAGCACGAGTGGTACCATATGCCATCAGACCGAAAGTGGAGGCAGAAATCGAGCGTCTGCAAGAACAAGGAGTCATCTCACCGGTACGATTCAGCGAATGGGCAACACCGATTGTGCCAGTCATTAAGAAGGGCGGAAATGTGAGAATCTGTGGAGATTTCAAGATAACTGTGAATCCATCTCTGTGTGCAGAACATTATCCATTACCCCGAATCGAAGATTTGTTTGCTTCTCTGGCTGGTGGACAACAATTTAGTAAGCTTGATCTTTCACATGCATACTAGCAGATTCCTGTACATGAAGATTCAAGCAAATATCTCACTATTACGACTCACAAGGGCATGTTTGTGAACCATAGATTACCTTTTGGTATAACCTCAGCTCCATCAATATTTCAACGTGTCATGGAACAAGTACTTCAAGGACCGTTCGTTCATTGTTTCTTGGACGATATCCTGATCACCGGAAAAGATGACGCGCATCACTTGTTGAATCTGGAGGCAGTGCTGAGTCGACTGGAAAAATTTGGACTTCGTGTTAAACGTGAGAAGAGTGAGTTTTTCAAAAGTTCACTGGAATATTTAGGACATCTGATTGATGCAACAGGACTTCACAAAGCTTCTGACAAACTTCGGGCTATTGCGGAAGCACCAGCCCCCGTCAATGTTAGCCAACTACGATCATTCCTGGGATTGGTTAATTTTTATGCAAGATTTGTGCCAAATCTGTCTACAGTTCTACATCCTCTAAATGCAATGCTTCATAAAGACGTAAAATGGAGATGGTCATTAGAATGTGAAAAAGCATTTCAGACTGCCAAAACGGAGTTGTTAACACCCAAGGTACTCACACATTATGATCCAAGACTTCCAGTTCGCGTGGCTTGTGATGCTTCGCCCTATGGCGTGGGAGCTGTACTTTCACACAAGATGCCAGATGGCCAGGAGAGGCCTATAGCGTTCGCGTCTCGAACCCTGAGTAAAGCTGAACAAAATTATGCACAACTGGAACGAGAAGCATTAGGAATTATTTTTGGAATAAGGAAGTTTCACACTTACTTATATGGACGTACTTTCACCTTGATAACAGACCATCGTCCCCTCACCACCATACTTCACCCAAATAAAGCGACTCCATCTATGGCTGTGGCAAGACTACAGAGGTGGGCTCTCTTACTGGCTGCTCACAATTATACAATCCAGTATAGAAGTGCGAATGACCATGGAAACGCGGATGGACTATCTCGACTGCCACTGCCGGTGCAACACAAAGACAAGAAAGATGCAGTGGAGGTTTTCCTCATTAAACAAGTGGATGCACTTCCTGTGTGTAGTAGCGATATCAGGAAAGAAACACGAACAGATCAGATTCTTTCTCGAGTGAAAGAAATGGTATTCACAGGGTTATTTCCATCCAGCAAGAGTTCAGAAGATGTACTGAAACCTTATATCACAAGGAAGGAGGAACTATCATTGATGCAGGATTGTTTGATGTGGGGACAGCGAGTGATCGTTCCAGTGAATCTGAGACAACGTGTACTAGACGAGTTACACATAGGACATCCGGGTGTAGTAAGAATGAAGGCTGTAGCACGTAGTTACATCTGGTGGCCTAACATCGACTCTCAAATTGAGGAGAAAGCTAAAACCTGTTTGTCATGTCAGAAGAACCAAAAAGCTCCATGTCTCTCACCATTACATCCCTGGGCATGGCCAGAAGTTCCATGGCAGCGAATCCACATTGACTTCGCGGGGCCATTTGAAGGACGAATGTTTCTGATAATTGTAGACACACACTCGAAATGGCCCGAAGTGTATGTGATGGATTCTACAACATCTGCTAAAACCATTCAAGTTCTGCGTCGACTGTTCAGTCGCTATGGGATTCCAGAGACCTTGGTCAGTGACAATGGTCCGCAATTTACATCCGAGGAATTTGGAGTGTTCCTCAAAGCAAATGGTGTGAAACATATACGCTCGGCACCATTTCACCCAGCCACCAATGGCCTGGCTGAACGATTTGTACAGACTTTTAAAAATGCACTGAAGGTATCCAAAGACAGAATACCACTACAGCAGAGTTTAGATTCTTTCTTACTCCAGTACAGGAACACACCACATAGTACAACGAAAGAAACACCGGCTATGTTATTTTTCCATCGCAGACTGAGGACAAGGATGGATCTACTGAAACCAAGTGTGGAGCAGATTGTGAAAAGGGCACAACAAGTTCAATGTTCTTACCATTCCAGGCATGCCAAACACAGAGACTTTCATATTGGTGATTCAGTGCTGGTCAGAGATTATCGGCGAGGAGAGGACAAGTGGAAAGCTGGTACGATATCTTCTCAGTCGGGACCAGTTTCGTACTCTGTTCAGGTGGACAACTCCCAAAATTGGAAAAGACATACGGATCAAATGTTAAACTGCCACCATAAAATCACAGAGGAGATGGAAAGCTGGTCGGCAGAGAACAGTATGTCACAAACACCTGATGACAGGACACAAGAACTGTTGGTAACATCTAATGACACTGAAGAGAAGGCTGTGGATCAACAAGTAACCAAGATTGCTGAACCGTCGATTCCTGATTCTCCTAATGTTAGGAGATTCTCTGTGAGGAACCGTAAACCACCTAATAGACTGGATTTATAAATTGTTTTAGTAGGAGTATAATCGGTAAGGTTGTACTGTGTAACTCTGAGTTAAACAAGTTAGTTGACTATGTGAAGACCTGTGCGTTATTATGTTAATGTTTCAGATTGTTAATATTGAACTGTTATGTTAATATTGAACTGTTATTCCCTAAGTTGTATTGTTTTGGGATAAACACGGAGTTAGAGGAAATATAAATAAGCAGAGAGAAATGTGATGTATTTGATACAATATTACGTGCGGTTGACCACTAGGGGGAAGCCGGTAGCTGTATTGCAGGGTGTGTGTGGATTCGCTTCCTAATAAAGAAAATCTGCAGCATAACGAAGGCAGGTGTGTCCGTCTCCCTATATGTGGATATTATAGTGAAGTGTAAAGGTAATATGTTATGTATATATATATGCGGACATAACACTAACAAAAGAGCTCACCATCACAATGTTATATAAGATATATTTCACACACTTTAAGCTCTTATTTTCCAAATGTAATAGGGTTAGTTCAACAAATCTTTTTGTAATTCATAGGCCTACAGAAGCGTCAGCCTTGTACCAAACGGTTCAATAAGAATTCATGTATTGTTACACTATTAGCAGAAATGGTTTATCATTTTCTCCTTAAAACAGTTGCATGAATGAGTAAGACGAAGGGAGAAGCTTTGAAAAGCTTACTTAAAACAATGTGGTGGAGTGATGTTCCCATGAAGGGCAGCTTTCCTTTTCTGCCTTTCAGGCTGTAATAGACCAGATGTCATTCAAAGCGATTTTACGGAGAATTCTTCTCACAACGTCCCCAATGCTGCTGCCTCCAATCATGCTCAAAAACTGGATCTATGTAAAATATAAAGAAAATTTTTGAAAGCAAGTGTTAGTGTTGCAATTTAAAACATTATCTTTAAAAGCACAATGGGTCTTTAAAGTACATTTTATTCCACTCCAAAATTAAATTGTTGTCATTTAACACAAATTGGGATATTTTTTATGAATTCTGACAACTCTATGGCCCTCCCATAGACAGCAATATAATTAACATAATCAACGTCCAAATACGTAAGGAGATTGGTAAAATAATCCATGACATCAGTGGTTTGACCATAAACTACAATTTTAACAATTTTTTGCTACCATTTGGGGCGAAGCGCTGAACGCCTGAAGTTGGAAAAAAGTCAACTCGGAACTCAAAAGTGCTTGAGGTCATGTGCCTGGATAGCTTTTTCAGTGGTTCGGTCTGATCGTCCACTCAGAAAGAATAAAGATATCTTAAAAATTGTGTTCCAAAGACAAAGCTTTTATGGGTTTGAATTGACATTAATGGCCAAAAAAATATTTTGGGCTGAAGTATCACTTTGACATACCATCTTTCTTTTTTCCTCTGTGCCCTCCAGTTTTAAAAGCAACACTTGCAGCTCCTGCGTTGTTTAGCAGGGCCCCTCAATGATCTCCTGTGGTGGTGTTGAGGTGGATGCAGGGACAGGACGGTTCTGCTGAATGGCCTGAACTAGGCACTCAATAGAATTTGCAACGTCTGTCTGCATTCTTTCTATAGCTAGCAGCACCCGCTGCTCAGAGTGCCTAATAAATTGCTGGAGATCTGACAAATAAAGATAGAAAAAAAAAGGCATTTTGACATTTTGTGTTATCAAACCATACGCATGGTATTTAAAAAAAAAATAGGTCCACTCTATATTAGGTGGCCTAAATTAGTATGCACTTACTAATGTTATTTGATACAATGCTCAACTTATCTACATATTAGGGATGTTAATGATTAATTGAGGATCGATTGATTGTGGATAATTATTTACTCGATTGAACTTAAAGCAAGGTCATGCACATGCGTGCGAGTTATGCGCAAAACAAATACAGCAGACTCAATGCAAATGAATTTTGAAAACGCAATGGCTATCCACATATGACATTACTTGGCTACCAAAATAACTTCTTTTTGCATTTTTATAAAAATAAAAGATACTTCACTTGGACAATGGTTTATCATTTGCTCCGTAAATAAAAGTTTGTGAGCACGCCTGTCAGCCCGAGCTGCAGTCACAGCAGGCAAGAGGATTGACAGATCAAGGTGGAGAAGAGGGATGGGTAAAAAAAGAGTACTTATTTGTTTGATGTAAGTACATAGTAGTAGTAATAAATTATAGACATTGGACATCATAAAGGTGTTACCAGATGCAGTGCTGTGGCCTAATATCGATAGTAATATACTGTAATTAAAAAGTGTAAAGAGACAATTACCTGCATTTACTGCACCCTCTGCATGACTGGTTTCTTGGATGTTATGCTTATTTTCTCATTTTCCCAAACTTTATACATTTCACCATATGTTTTACTTAGACTTATGCATAGGTCATATTTAGGTATAAAACCTGAATAAAACGTTAAAAAAGCTATAAAAAATACACATCCTCTCATTTGATGTTTTTAAAGAAGTCTCTCATACTCACCAAGGCTGCATTTTTTTATCAAAATACAGAAAAAAATTATAACATTGCAAAATGTAATGCAAAGCTAAATTTTCATCAGCTGTTACTCTAATCTTTAGTGTCACGTAATCCTTCAGAAATCAATATGCTGATTTATAATTAGAATGATTAATTTAATTAGAACCTGTGATTTTTTTCAGGATTCTTTGACAAACGACAAGTTAAAAAGAACACTATTTATCCAAATATTTTCTAACAATTTAAACCTGTGCTATGACTTTTTATTAATTTAAAACATCCGTGGTAAATAAAAGTACAGTACTTTTGAAAAGTAGTGTATATTGTTAGAAAACATACATTTAAAATAATTGTTGTTCCTTTTTAACCTTTTATTGATCAAAAAAATTAGTAAAGCTAAAATATAGAACTATTAATCAGCACAACTGTTTCCAGAAATGATAATAAATCATCATATTAGAATTATTTCTGAGGATCATATGACACTGAAGACTGGAGTAACAGCTTATGATTTAAATTACAGATATAAATAAAATGTTTATGTTCATTAATGTAAAAAACTTTTACATTGTTATAATATTTCACGTAATAATATTATTCTGTATTTTTGATTTCAGTGAGTGAGTGTGTGTGTTTGTGTGTGTGTGTGTGTGTGTGCGTGTGTGTGCGTGTGCGTGCGCGTGCGTGCGCGTGCGCGCGTGCGTGCATGCGTGCGTGAGTGAGTGCATGAGTACACTGAAAATTTTGGGACCCGTAAGATTTGTCTCTAACATCCATCAAAGCAGCAATTATTTGATAAAAAATAAAGAAAAAATATTGCTAAATGTTATTAAAATATATATTTTTTATTATAAATATTTTATTAACTATATTCTGAATAAACTACAAACGATATATATACATTTCTTCGGTCAACACATACTTTTTAATTCCAATTTTTTTTTAATTAGCTGTTCCATCTCAGCAACATTCTGTCCTTAAAAGCTCATTCTGCACTTCTCAATAATTTAACCTTTTTACCAAGCATGCATAAACAATGTTTCCTCAAAAACACAATCATTTATAAACATTCTGTTTACATGTTATTATAGCACAGTTTGTTCTGATTACAGTGTTTTCAAACTTTTTTAACTGATAACAACATAATACTATTTACAGTAATATAACGAATGAAAAAACAGTCACTTTACCTTCACTATCTGTCCAGTATCTGGGACTTTTCTCTTACGCATGTTTTCCACATCGTCCTCACTTTCCACATTAGAAGTTTCAACAGCTTTTTTGGCTCGCTCTCTAGCTGTCTTGTAGTTGCCTAAGGACACAGTAAATTTATGTTTTATAATTTTGGTAATCAATTTTTTGTATGTAAAGGTGTATGTATGTTTTATGTACCCTTCATATTAATTTATTTTTATTGAGTTTTCTCACCAGTCTCTGAGAGTATTCTTATTTTATATCGTTTCCAGAGCTCCTTATCTGGCCTGTGACAGGCCTTTGACATGGCATCTGCATTTCTACAGGGCCAGTAGCAAGTTAGAACCTAAAAAAAAAGTTAAGAATATTATAATTTTCCTTAATGGACTTAAGAAATGGACTTTTTGTGTGTTTGTGTGTGTACTCTTACCCCATTCACCTCCTCTACCCATGATGTGGGCGTCACAGCAATTGAGTTTTCCTCGATAAAAACCACTACGTAGAAACTAACCTATAATAGACCTAAAACACTTCTTAGAAATGACACCAAAGAAATATCAGTCACGACATTAAAGCAATGTGAGTAAAACATACTATGTACATATTTTCTTCTCTTTGTTAATCGAGATCGTGGAGAAGAGAAAGGACAACTCGGCGGCCATGCCCATCCTCAAGAATCTTCCTTGTAAGTTTGTCTTTTCCAGAATCTCCATCTTTGATTGACCACATACAAAGGCTCATAGATCCTTGAATCACATGGCTCACAAAGGTATGATGTCAAGTGCAAGAATACTCTACATAGGAGCTTTCCAGAGTTAGTGCTCTCTAGAACTTCACAGCAGGATGTTGTGTAAACATTGTTAGGATGTTTCATTTGAATTGGTCTTTCTTCACTTGTTTCCATTGGAATCTTTGAACGTTCTTGGAGCTGTTTTGCTGCTTGGATTAGAACATGGTTTCCTGATCTAACCATCTTTTTCAGTTGGGGCAGGTAGCTTTCAAAAGAAAAAGCACTGTATTTGTCTAATGATTCATATGTGGTGGCATCAGCAGTGAGGTGAAGCAGTGAGTGCACATTGTACACTAAAAATTCCTCGCCATATATGTGACGGCCTTGTTCGACAAAATATGTGAGTAGTTCATGGGCATACATGTTGAATGTTTGTGTTAAATGTGAAGACACATTTAGTGTAGTATACACATTGCCACACTAAGACCATGGAATGACTGTAAAGTGTTTCTGGTAGGACTAGGGTTAGGGAAGAACAACTTTGCCTGTGTAGAGCATGAACTGCCTGAATTCAGTGGCCTTCCACCTCTCTAATTCTTCCAAGCTGTGTGGCTTCCTGGCAAATACATGGGGTCTGTCACATCTCAAATTCTTAGCCTCTGATTGACCTCCCTCAGCTGACCTGGCGATAGCCGATGCCCTGACTTGCCCCGTGACTACAGTAGGAGCATTTTTCTCATCACTCCCAGGCAGCATTGGTGCATGTAGTCAGCAGGAAAAGACTTGACCATGTCAATTGGGAGATTGCTGAAAGGGGATGCAGTATTTTTCTGATGGTGTTCTGGCTGGTGCTGCTCTCTGAATGAGACATCATCTCTCAAATTAAGGTCATGCAACTGTTGATAAGTTATAAGCCCCACCCAGTTTCCTTTTTGGGTGCATTTGTCACAGCCATAGTAACCCGAAAATTGTTTGATGCACTTCAGCATGGCTTTAGCTGGTGCATCACATGTTATACATCTCAATTTCACGTTGACTCTTTTTTCTCTCCATGAAAAGCCATTCATTAGAACCATGCTTAGCTCATCTGCTATGACTTTAATGAAGTCCAGTGATTTAGGCTTGGCCTCAGTAAGGGCGATGGCCAAAGGAAATGTGCTTGCTGGTTTTAGATGTAGAGTGCAGAGTACAGGCCAGAAAGACTTACTAGTGCTCTTAAAGAGGGGCAGTTCATCTCCATTGAGGAAAATCTCAAGCTCAGAGATGTCTCTTGCATAATTGTAGGTATACCAATTCAAGCACAAGATAAATTGTTCAGTCACTCCAAATTTAACAAATTCTACTTCAGATACCATTTGTTATTATTTGTTATAGAAATGTTATTATATGACTGAAAGAGGACCATGTGAGAACGTTCTGTTATGGTCCCAAATGTCATCTTTGTAACGTTCTAATGTGACCATAGAATAACTAATACAAAACGTCCTCTTAAAGCCATATCAGAAATGTTATTATATGACTGAAAGAGGACCATGTGAGAACGTTCTGTTATGGTCACAAATGTCCTCTTTGTAACGTTCTAATGTGACCATAGAATAACCAAAATGGAACGTCCTCTTAAAGCCATATCGGGAACGTTATTATATGACTGAAAGAGGTCCATGTGAGAACGTTCTGTTATGGTCACAAATGTCCTCTTTGTAACGTTCTAATGTGACCATAAAATAACCAAAATGGAACGTCCCCCTAAAGTCATATAAAGAACATTGAACTCCAACACTTTCATAACCAAAATAAAACGTTTCAAGAACGTCCCTAATGTTCTGTAAAGGTTCGGGACATTAGTAACCTTAAGAGTACTTTAAGGGAACGTTGCGCATGGTCGCGAGAACGTCCCCTCCTACGTGGGTTGCTTCCTCAAAATGCTTGAATAGTGTCATTTGTAATGTAAATACTGTTCATCCTGACAGTTTAAAGTGAAAATCACACTTCAATACGTATCGACATTGAAAAATAATAGCGCAATATATCATTTTATAATTACGGTGGACAAAAGCTTCTCCTGCTGCTGGTAGAAGCGCTGTTTTAGGAAACGCTCCACGGGGACGTATTTGAGGAAGGTTGTAAAAGAATGTGGTCGTATGAGTTGAAGACAAACTCTGTATTCACTATCTAGGTCACTATTTTAAAAATTACTCAAAGAAAAGGTATGCAATGAAAAACTACTATACTATACTATGTATATATACTATTAATAAAATGAATATTAATGCCACTAATTTAACATTATATTTTTATCAAGATTTCAAGTTATTATTATTATAATACGCAGATATCTTTGCAGAAGAGGCGAGCATTTCTGTCAACTTCATCTAGCGTCAATGTCAATGCTTTTTTAGAATAATAGACCATGTCAAACTAAAGTCGTCAGGACTAAACTCATTTGACTAAAAGCATTTAACTAAACTCTGAGCATTTCCTAAGATGATCTAGAACATCTGCAGTGCTCTCTTACAAACTGATTTTAGACAAAACTCATGTTTTCTGATGTTGTGTGACATCATGCATATTCTGAACTTTCCTGTAGCTCAGTGGTAAGAGCATTGCGTCATTAACGAAGGTTGTGGGTTTGATCCCAGGGGATTGCAAATACATATGTATAAATATATAGGATAATGAGATGTAAGTAAAGCGCCTGCCAAATGTCTAAATGTAAATGTAAATGTAAATCATTTGTGTGTTGTGAAGTGCTCTTGTAAGAACAACATATTTTTCATTGGCTGAACATAAATAGAGAATATAGATTGATTATATAAAAAACAAATATATTTGTCTTTTACTACGTTTGTAAATGTGTTCTGCCTCAAACAGACTCAAACTTGATAACTGTTTAGGCAATTTGTGTTGAGTGTTTTTATTTTGTGCACTCAACATTGAACACACAAATCTCAACCATGGTAACAATCAAAAACATTCATTCATTAAAAGAACTCTAATATCGTTGTTGTTTGCTATCTGTTGAGTTTAAAGCATAAATGAAGCCAGCGAGAACTAAAAAACTCATCTTTAAAAGAAAAACAAATAAGAAAAAAAGTAGGGATTAGGAAAATTCTTGGCCGAAACCGAAAACCGAAAAAGAGGAAACCAAGGCCGAAAACCGAAACACCGAAAGAAATTTGGCCAATTATTAGTACCCTTGCATTTATGGCTATGACTGTGTACTAACTTTACTAAAATCAAGGCATTGCAATTGCATAAATAGTAAAGTTTCAAAGAATAAATCAATTACAAATTATGCAAATATTTATTTAGCACATTGCAACAATGCACAGTATAAAATAAAATTCAACTAAGATGTTTAACTTGACCCCACTCATGTGTATATTAAATAATAATGTACAGGTCTACTGGCCTGCTGAAAAGTTGTACAATTAAATGTTCTCTCATGAAAAAAGTGCATTTAGGTCAAGTGCATTTAAAAAAAAAGAATTATCTGAAGGACTACTACAAGAATGTGCATTCAGAACAAGTGCAACTGCTTACAATACAGATACAACAATATTTTCTCTGTAGGCCTTCAACATCATAATAGTGTATCCAAACAAAGACTCCCATAGCCCATATGTTAACTGTAGAACTTTAACAACAACAAATGCACCAAGAATTGCAGATGTGCAAAGTTGATAATAAGTAGCGTAAGAATAGAATAACCTACTTATTCTGTTGTCTGAAGCGCTATGATGTTCAGGAATGGAATTTGGAGAAAAACGTGTTTAAAGTTAAGTTATGAAAATAAAAGCCCAACAGTCCAATATCACAAGTAAAAATCACTTTACAGTGGTAAGAGACTTACTCTAATAACAATTTAGTAAAAAAAACATTTCCTAGTGTTGAAGTCTATAAAAATACTGTACAAAACCGTTGGAATAAAACGAAAGTAAGGAAAATGGTGCAGCGCACATTTAAAGAACGAGAGCTCTGCCATTATCACTACACGAGGAAACATTACGGACATCAACTAATAAGCAGTGAAGCAAGTTTTACGTTGTTTATCATGCGCATAGTGTCTGGACTTTTGATCATCTCTTGTATATTTTGCGAACGCGGTCCGGCTCGCGTGAGCAGTGGAGCGGGCATAACTCCTGGTGCTGTAGACTGAGAGCTCTGTCAACTCACGAAAACATTGTATTAAAAACTTTGCATGCCATAGTTTACACAGGACTGGCGGAAAATGTGCATTAATACTTCTTCATTCTTCATGTTATGTGGTTTACTTTGATAGGTGAACTGTCTTTCCCGCGTCCCAGCGTGACATCCGACGGGTTTTCCCAAATCGCATCACATGTCTAGTCAGTTAAATGACAACGACACGCAGATCGCTTCACGAGCATATCCCGCTGAAGGGAAACGGGTGTTTACAAATTGCGCTCATTGTAATCTGCCAGAATGACGGCGTCACTGGTAAATAAAATCTGTCAATGACAAAGAATCTTTCGGATTACGCGACCTCTGGTTCACACACGTAAAGGAATATTGGTCGCACTCTAGAGCCCTGAGGGTGAATGCAGTTTAGGAGACGCTTTAGTGCTGCGATTAAAGGAATAACGTCCGCTACAGATTCATCAAAGGAGCGGTATCTGTTTGTGTCATCACAACATTTCGGCCGTATTGTTTCGGTCATAAAAGTCTTTCGGCCGAAAACCGAAAATGCACTTTTGGGCCATTTTCGGCCGAAAATTTTCGGTCGCCGAATATTCGGTGCATCCCTAAAAAAAAGAATTGAACATGCTGCAACTCAACTCACTCAACTTTATTTATATAGCGCTTTTTACAATTTTCATTGTTACAAAGCAGCTGCACATGAGACACATTGAATGCGAGTATGAATTCTAGAGCAGCCCCCCCGGCCAGGCAGATAGTGCAAAACAATATGCAAACGGTGGTGAGGAACCCAAAACTCCCATTGAGAAAAAAAACCTCAGGGGAACCCAGGCCCAACCAGGGGATTCCAGTTCCCCTCTGGCAAAAGCTGCTGCCTCTGCACAAGCTCAACAGTGCTTGTACAACAAGGCTTAATAAAAATATAAACATTAAGGATTTAAGATTATCATTAACATTCTAATAGCATTTGAAATATTGTAGGAAAAACAAAGTTGTCGCGTCCTTTATCCAGCTCTATCCTCTTAGCTCTTGTCAGGTCACCGCTTCCCATTCTCAGCTCTGCCATCAGGTCTGGGCATGAACTGCATCCTGCGGTAACCTTGGAACAAAGAGACAAGACTGGCTGAGAGTAGAGTACTGTTCTGCACTCTTTGATGCAACAAGTACATCATTTGTTGTTGGATGTGTTACTGGTTCCGGTTGATCTAAATAATGCAGCCTAAATCCTCTGAGGATTAATATTATGGAGGTGTAGTGTATGCAAGATTAAAAGATGAGTCTTTAGTCTAGATTTAAACTGACAGAGTGTGTCTGCTTCCCGGACCGTGCAGGGAAGAATATTCCAAAGTTTAGGCGCTAGATAAGAAAAGGATCTACCACCTGCACTCGATTTTGAAATTCTAGGTATTACCAACTGATAGGACGCCTGAGAGTGTAATGCACGTGGAGGTCTGTAATACAATAGAAGTTCATTCAAATACTGCGGCGCTAGACCATGTAGGGCTTTATGGGTAATAAGCAAGATCTTAAAGTTAATGCGATGCTTTATAGGTAACCAGTGCAAGGTTGACAGAACCGGGGTTATATGCTCATACTTTTTTGTACGTGTAAGAACTCGAGCTGCCGCGTTTTGAACCAGTTGCAGTTTTTGTAATAGGCCAGCAGGGCAACGCCTAGAAGTGCATTACAGTAATCTAGTCCTGATGTCATGAATGCATGAATTAATTTCTCTGCATCTGACAGTGACAGCATATGACGTAATTTGGATATATTCTTAAAATGGAAAAATGGCGACATGGCTGCAATGCATCTTGGGAACTTTCAAACTCTTGAAATATTGCTTGTTCAGAATAAACTGTTTTGTAAGTTTTGTAAGTAAACTTTCCGACACATTTTGGCCAAGAACTTGAGAATCTAAATCCAGTCAACAAAATAATATTTGTTAGAAATATGTTAAGGCTAATTTTTTTAGTATATGCAAAACAATCATTTGACTCCTAAAAATGCTGTTCAAGTTACTCATTTATCCTTGTAGGGAGAACATTTTGTAAGTTGGATTTTTTAGTGTGGGTACTTAACGTGAACTTCTTTTGGGGAATTTTCAACGTGAACGCACAAATCCTGTCCCGAAACACTGTTGATGTGAATACTTAGATCTTTGACACAAATGAAAAAAACAAATTCCTTTTCGCAATAACCAAATATTTAGTCAATTTTTGATTTGAAAACTAACCCTTTGGCCATAACATCTGAGGGTAGAGTTTTTAGATTGTGTGGAGAATCTTTCACATTCACTTGCATGTCAAGAATCACTGGATAGAAAGGAATTTGCATTTATTCCTTTAGAGGACTCTTTTATCTTGTATAGCGGACATCTTGTCACAAAACTGAAAAATATAACAAGCTCTTCAAAACCTTAAAGATGAATGAACATTAAACTTCTTTTTACAGAAAAATGCATAAAAAGCTCTCAAATTGCAGTTGTACGCAAAGCATGCTGAGAAATATAAGTCCTTGTAACTGTTTCATGTAACACAACACAACTCCTTTAGGTCGTCCCAACTTGAATGGAGTCAGTTATATGACTAAACATGAACAAATCATGTTGTGACCAAATTTGCCAAAAGTTGAGTTGATTTTAACTTAAGCAAGTTTTTTTTCCAAACTGTCCAGACTGGACTATTGCAATGTCCCACTGGACTTCCAGACAGCCAGACCACTTCAGATGATCCAGAATGCAAGAGTGATCTTCAATGACCACAAGAGAGCACACGGCACTTGTCTCTTCATTGGTTACATCGGCTCAGTCGCTCACATCACATTCAAAGCTCTGCTCTTGGCCTACAAGACCACCACTTGTTCTTGTTCCAACTCCTTCCATCGTTGACCTCATTTGTAAGTCGCTTTGGATAAAAGCATCAGTTTACGAACTAAATGTAAATGACTTAATGTAAAGCAGCAGGTGAACTGTAAAAGTCTGCTGACGCTCCTTGAATGTAATTTTTAATGTAAATGACAGACGCGAGTCGACATGTTAATGATCGTTGGGAGAGATTCCACTCAAGGTTTCTTGCGGCTGCATACAAACATCAGTCGTCATCATGAGGATTCTTTTACTCTTTCTGCTCTTATCAGGTCAGTTTCACTTGGATTCACATGTTTATCATCATCGTATTCATCATATCACACAAGTTATATTGATGGATGCAAAACATCGAGCAAACTGATGTCTATCTGTTTCACGTCCAGAACACTTTTAGTTGATTATTGTTCGAAGTGTTTCATGACTCTTGAGTGAAATGAGAACTTGTTCTGTGTGTTTCAGCCACATAGGACGGCTCGTTCTCATTACACTTTGTTTACGTGAACACTCCTTTGAGCTGGTTAGGCGCTCAGATGTACTGTAGAGAAGATCACACAGATCTACTCACTGTTAAAGATCAGAGCGATTATGACGAGGTGGTGAGGGTTTTAAGCAGCGAGTGGGTTTGTATGGGACTCTATCGGATCAACAGTAATTCTTCATGGACCTGGTCCGATCAGACAACCTTCTCATACAGTCGTTGGGTTTCTGGAGTGCCGAATAATCAACATTCCAGTCAAATCTGTGCAGCCACTTCCGTGAACGGATGGTACGACGACTCCTGTTCAGGTTCTGGCCATTTTTTGTGCTCTGTTGGTGATTATTTGGCTTCGGAAGTTCTCACTTTCTTCAACCTGATCTTCTTTAATGAGGTTTCTTTGCATGATGATCGTGTGTTTTCACAGCTCCTCCCACAGAAAAGAAGAGACAGGTGTTGAGACTGGAAGTAAAATCAGATGAGAACGTGAACGATCCTGAAGTGAAGAAGAAAGTTCTGGAGAAGGTGAATGATGTTTGAACGTGTTTCTTCATGTTTATTGCTGATAGATAATGGAGTTCATGATGCTGATTTAAAGTGATGTAAGTCTGATGATGAAGGTGATGATGATGTTCAGATCCAGCACGTCCTGAACATGAAGGGCTTGGAAGGCAACGTCACGCTGTCATGGAGAAATCAATCCGATGGGAATGTCTTCCAGAAGAAGCAGAAGAATAAAGAGACTCAGCACACCTGCCATTGAACTACAGCAGCAGACTTCATTTCACATCTTTAATTCATTAACAATCTCTTTAGAGAAGCTTCTTATAGTTTTATTTAATAATATATAAATTTGATTATAATCTTGTGTTATATTAGTTGATTTGATTTCAGGTGATAAGAGTTTATCAAAGTTTATCAAACTTTGCGGAAATTCTGTCTGACAACATCTCAAAGACGCTACGCACCATTTGACTAGTAAGTACAAATTTTAACTACAGTCTGTGTTCTTCTCACCCAACTGTTAAGAATGTTACTGCTTTCAAAGGCATAGAGACTGTGTCTGTCCCCCGAATAATACAACCAAATAATAATTTATTTAAAAGTCAGAGAAAAAATCTTATCATGATTAAACCAAAAGACAATATATTTAATGAGCAAAACCGATGCCTAAAGTTTGGGCTACTTAATATTAGATCACTAAATCCAGAGGCAGTTATTGTAAATGAAATGATCACAGACAACAGTTTTGATATACTTTGCCTCACTGAAACCTGGCTTAAGCCAAATGATTATTTTGGTCTAAATGAGTCTACTCCTCCAAGCTACGGTTATATTCATGAGCCACGTCCGGTTGGTCGAGGTGGTGGTGTCGCAACAATCTTTAGAGACTTTCTTACCGTTACTCGGAGAACAATGCATACATTTAAATCATTTGAAATGCTTGCGTTGAACATAACTGTTCCAAATAAAAGTAAAAAACCATTGGTCTCTCTTACATTGGTTACTGTGTATAGACCCCCTGGGCCTTACACTAATTTTCTGATAGAGTTCGCAGACTTCTTATCGGATCTATTGGTTAACGTCGATAAAGTACTGATTGTTGGAGATTTTAATATCCACGTAGACAGTGCTAACGATCCATTAGCTGTGGCGTTTAAAGAACTGCTAGACTCTTGTGGTGTAACACAATACATTAATAGACCTACTCATCGCCTTAATCATACCCTAGACTTGATTATATCTCACGGAGCCGATCTAACCAATATCGATGTTATACCTCAAAGCGACGATGTTTCCGATCACCATCTTATAACATGTACACTGCGCACTGCAGAAATCAGTTGTATATCTCGTTATCGACAGGGTAGAACAATCACCTCAACTACTAAAGATAGTTTCATAAAGAACCTGCCAGATCTGACTTCTCTAATAACCTTTCCAACTAATATAAAATTGCTCGATGACATGACCAGCAACATGGGCACTATTTTCTCTAACACATTAGAAGCGGTCGCACCTATGAAGTCAAAAAAGATTAATGAAAAGAACATAGCACCATGGTATAATAACACCACTCGCGCCCTAAAAAGAGAAACGCGTAAACTGGAGCGAAAATGGAAACAAACCCAATTAGAGGTCTTTAAAATTGCATGGAAAGAGAGTGCAAGCTGTTACAAAAAGGCACTAAAAGCAGCAAAAGCCGAGCACTTCCGTAACCTCATAGAAAATAACAAAAACAATCCAAGGTTTTTATTTAGTACAATTGCTAAACTAACAAACAAACAGACTCCACCTGACCTGGGTATTCTGCCGCACCTTGGTAGCAATGAATTCATGAATTTTTTTACCGAGAAAATCGAAATAATACGAGACAACATAGCTAAAACCAAACCTCCAAGTTTGTCGGAAGAATTAGTTTGCACCGTCACCCAAAAAGAAAAGCTAGAGTGTTTTTCTCCTATAAATCAGGAAGATTTAATTAAAATTATTGCAACATCCAAACCGAAGACATGCTTATTAGACCCCATTCCGACTACTTTATTAAAAGAGTTACTACCTGCTGTAATTGAGCCCATTTGTAACATAATCAACACGTCTATTAATCTAGGACATGTCCCAGGACCCTTTAAGCTGGCTGTAATTAAGCCTCTTATCAAAAAACCAAACTTAGACCCAAATGAACTTGGAAGCTATAGACCGATTTCAAATCTCCCGTACTTGTCTAAAATAATAGAAAAAGTAGTGTCAACTCAACTGTGTACCTTCCTACAAAATAATGACATGAACGAAAAGTTTCAGTCTGGCTTTAGACCGCATCACAGCACTGAAACTGTGCTCGTTAGAATTACAAATGACCTCCTTATTGCTTCAGATAAAGGTAACGTCTCACTATTAGTCCTGCTTGACCTTAGTGCTGCTTTCGATACTGTAGACCATAAAATACTACTAGATCGTTTACACCATTATATCGGTATTCAGGGACAGGCACTGCAATGGTTCAGATCTTACTTAACAGACCGATATCAATACGTCCATTTAAATGGGAAATCGTCAAATCTTACGCAAGTCAATTATGGATTATCTCAGGGATCGGTCTTAGGACCCTTGCTTTTCTCCATATACATGCTGCCCCTTGGCAACATTATTAGAAGACATGGAATTATCTTCCACTGTTATGCAGATGATACTCAGCTATATATCTCATCAAGACCAAATGATTCCTTTAAGCTATCCAAACTGGCAGAGTGCATCGAGGACATAAAACATTGGATGACTAGTAATTTCCTCCTTTTAAACTCTAGCAAAACAGAAATATTACTTATAGCACCAAAATCAAGTAAACAGAATATCTCTGACTACAGCCTGCAAATTGAAAGCTGCACTGTTACTCCAACAAATACAGTTAAAGACCTAGGCGTTATATTAGACGGCAACCTGTCATTTAAAAATCACATCTCAAATATCACAAAAACAGCCTTCTTCCACCTTAGAAATGTTGCCAAATTACGAAATAGTTTATGTGTTGCAGACGCAGAAAAGCTTATTCATGCATTTGTGACCTCAAGTCTTGACTATTGTAATGCTCTACTTAGTGTTTGTCCTGTATCATCGATAAACAAACTACAGTTAGTTCAGAATGCAGCTGCCAGAGTTCTTACCAGGTCAAGAAAATACGATCACATAACCCCAGTTTTATCATCGCTTCACTGGCTACCCATTAAGTATCGTATTGATTTTAAAATTCTTTTAATTACTTACAAAGCCCTGAACGGTTTAGCACCTACTTACTTAACCGAGCTTTTATCACGTTACAACCCATCACGCTCTCTAAGATCTCAAAACTTAGAACTTTTGATAACACCTAGAATAACAAAATCCACCAAAGGGGGACGAGCTTTCTCATACGTAGCACCTAAACTCTGGAATAGCCTTCCTGATACTATTCGAGGGTCAGACACACACTCCCAATTTAAATCTAGATTAAAGACACATCTTTTCAGCCAAGCTTTCACTTAATGCATAGTTAATGAACAGCAGCTACGCTAATTATTCTCTTTATTCTCTTTCCGCCTCTGCCTCGGGATGCCCATCCCGAGGTAGGAAGAAGTTCCACCATGTCCAGACGATCGACAGATGCCCATCCCCAATTTGAGATTACACCAGATACAGCTGCAGACTGACTGACCATCCCAGCTCCATCTAAGGCAATTCCACCACCAGCCAAGATAAATATGACCATCAGACCATCCCAGCTCAGACCACTACATCCCCAACCAAGAGCAAAGACGGACTATTTGTCTTATTAATGCTGAAGTTACAATATTTGGTATTAAATGCTAAACCTAAACCACACGTCAGCAGTCTGAGTGCAGCTATGACACGTCAGAGGGGATCTGGCCCTCCCGGTTGAGCCTGGTTTCTCTCGAGGTTTTTTTCTCCATTAATCAATCATTGGAGTTTGGGTTCCTCGCGACAGCAGGGCAGTGTTGGCCTGCTCACCGGGAGACTGCATTCATTCATTTATTTATTTAGAAATTAGATGTTATTTATTAGAATGATCTTACTCGTTGTTTAAACACCATGCACTGTGCTGTGTTTTAACTTTTCTGTTTTTCCTGTTTGCCCCTGTAAAGCTGCTTTGAAACAATACACATTGTGAAAAGCACTATATAAATAAACTTGAATGGAATTGAAGTTTATCTGATGTGTTTCAATGATCACTGTAAACCCGGATAAGTTAACAAAGAGGTTCTTGGTTTAAGTAAACATTTTTATTTATGGTTAAGTTAAAGTTCTTACCAAGTCTTAGCAAGTGCAACTTCAATATTTCATTTATCCTTTTTATGAAATTAAGTAGACCGAATTTAAACAAACAAGTATAACACAATTTCATTTTTAAGTTAACTGAACTAAATTCTTTCAGTTTCTGTATTTCAGAATCAGAATCAGAAAGAGCTTTATTGCCAAGTATGTTTGCACATACAAGGAATTTGTTTAAGTGACAGGAGCATCCAGTACACAGAATAAGCAACAACACAGAGACCATCAAACAATACAAAAAACAGTTACACAGATGATATAAATAAGGGCCTATGGGTATAAAAATTAAGAAATACAATACAATAAACATAAGAGTAAAGTTATGTGTGTATGTAAATATGTACAAGTAAAAAATAGAATAGACTATTTCAGTAAAAGGTATGTGTTATATACAGCAAGATGAAATATAATTTACAGAAAAAGTTGTATAAAAAATAGATAGTGTATTATCTGAAGGATATTGAAGATTGCACTTTATTATTATTGCACAGAGTTAATTGCACATAAGAAGTCTTGCACGCAAGAAAAAAAAAAAAAAATTAACTGTTCAAGAGGTATATGGCCTGAGGGAAGAAGCTGTTTTTGTGTCTGGTTGTTTTGGTGCTCAGTGCTCTGTAGCGCCGACCAGACGGCAGCATTGTGATGAGATGATGGCTTGGATGTGAGAGGTCCAGGGTGATTTTCTGAGCCCTTTTACTGACTCTGGATGAATACAGTTCTTGGAGGGTGGGTTGGGGAGCACTAATGATCTTCTAAGCAGTCCGAACCGTCCTCTGTAGTCTTCTGAGGTCTGACTTTGTGGCTGAGCCAAACCAGACAGTGATGGATGTGCAGAGAACAGACTCTATGACCGCTGAGTAAAACTGTTTTAATAGAGTTTGCGGTAGGTTGAACTTCTTCAGCTGATGTAAGAAGTACAACCTCTGCTGGGCTTTTTTAGCAATAGAGCCAATGTGATTGTCCCACTTCAGGTCCTGAGAGATGGTGGTGCCCAGAAACCTGAATGACTCCACTGCTGCCACAGTGCTGTTCATAATGTTGAGAGGGGGGAGTGTAGGGGGGTTCCTCTTGAAATCCACAATCGTCTCCACTGTTTTAAGCGTGTTCAGCTCCAAGTTGTTATGATTGCACCAGACAGACAGCTGCTTAACCTCCTGTCTGTACGCAGACTCATCACCATCCTGGATGAGGCCAATAAGTGTGGTGTCGTCTGCAAGCTTCAGAAGTCTTATAGAAGGGTCCTGGGCAGTGCAGTCATTTGTGTACAGGGAGAAGAGCAGTGGGGAGAGAACGCATCCCTGGGGGGCGCCAGTGCTGATTGTGCGGGCGCTTGATATGAGTTTCCCCATTCTCACTAACTGTTGCCTGTCTGTCAGAAAGCTGGTGATCCACTGACAGATAGAGCCAGGAACAAATAGCTGGGTTAAATTTTTCTGGAGCAGTGATGGGATGATGGTGTTGAAAGCGGAGCTGAAGTCCACAAACAGGATCCTTACATAGGTCCCTGGTCTATCCAGATGACAGACCTGTTTGCTCTGTAGGTAAACCGCAGGGGGTCCAGGAAGGGTTCTGGGATGTCCTTCAGATAAGCTAATAACAGTCTCTCGAATGACTTCATGACCACAGATGTGAGAGTGACGGGTCTGTAGTCATTCAGTCCTGTGATTTTGGATTTCTTTGGGATGATGAAGGCCAGTTGAACAGCACAGCTTTTAAGACAGGCTGGGGAGATACCATCTGGGCCTGGTGCTTTTCTTGTCTTCTGTTTCCTAAAGACTCTGCACACATCCTCTTCACTGATCTGAAGTGCAGGAGGTGGGCTGACTGAAGGTGATAGGTGTTGTGTAGAGAGAATATCAGAGTTGGGGTGAGGTGTTAAATTAGCATTTTCAAATCTGCAGTAAAGTCATTCAGATCATTGACCAGGTGTTGATTGCCTGCAAAATTGGGGGATGGTGGCTTGTAGTTAGTGATGTCTTTAAGGCCCTTCCACACAGACGCAGGGTCATTGGCTGAAAACTGTTTTTCCAACTTTTTAGAGTAGTTTCTCTTAGATCACTCGATCCTTTGTCAATGTGTTCCTAGCCTGCCTGTACAAGACCTTGTCCCCGTTTCTGTAGGCATCCTCCTTGGCCTGGCGAATCTGTCTGAGTTTTGCTGAGAACCATGGTTTATCATTGTTGTATTTTAAGGAGGTCCTAGTAAGAATGCACAAATCCTCACAGAAACTGATGTATGATGTTACAGTCTCTGTGAGCTCGTCCAGATCGGTGGTAGCAGCTTCAAAAAGACTCCAATCGGTGCACTCGAAACAGGCTTGTAGGGCAAGCTCTGTTTCGTTGGTCCATCTTTCAACAGTCCTTACCACAGGTTTGGCAGATTTTAGTTTCTGCCTGTAGGCTGGGATAAGGTGAACCACATTTTGCACAATCCACAAAACTGAAAAATATGTCAAACTCTTCTAAATATTTAAGAGAAGTTAAGATAAAAACACCCTAACAAGTAACTTTACTAAAAACATATCAAATAATCTTTTTTTTTATTTACTCTCCTAATGCAGTCTGACGCAAAGCATGCTGGGAGTTGGAAATTCTTCTTGATCAATCATGTTGAATTACCATGTTTAAATTAAGTAAATTGAACAAGGAGCAAATCAATTTATTTTAGACAAAACTTCAAGTGAATCAAAAATAATTATTATACTTTACTCAAAAGTGAAGAAGTGTTTCAGGAACTTAAACTATTTAAGTAAGTAGAACTTTTCTAAATTAAGTTTACAGGTACATGACTTAATCTGTATGATTATTTTGATCATTCGGGTTTACAGTTTTGAAGAAACAGACAGATAAAGAGTCTTTCTGAACAATTCTTTGCTTGTATAAACTGAACTATGCTGTGTTTAACATGTTTTCTGAGAGTTTTCAGAGACTGTATTTGAGTGAGATTAGATCTAAAACACCAACACAGATGACTCTATTAAAGCTCTTCAAAGATCAAGATATATCTAGCTTTCTGTGTATTTATTATATTCTAGAAAATGTCTTCTTTGTGATATTCTTGAAAATCCAAGGGAGTTTTTGTTGATCTTTTTATTTGTGCGTGAACAGAGATGATAAGAAGAATAAAGGCAACAGAAGAGTCACACAGCATTAAATGATTAAGATCAATATTGTTTCAAATCACAAGATTCTTGAACATAAATGGATATTGTGGTTACACTGTAAAATACATTTTTGCTGCCTTGGATTTGTATACAAAATGAGCTTTATGAGTCAATTGAACTTATATCGAATTTTCAGTTCAGCATAATTAAACAATTAACTTAATGTTAATGAAGCTGTTTGACTCAAGTCTTTAAAGGTTTAGTTCAGCCAAAAACTCCAATTTGCCGTTTCTTTACTCACCCTCAGGCCATCCGAGATGCAGGTGGCATTTTTTCTTGAGTAGAACCAGGCCCGGTTCTTGCCAGATGCAGAAGGGTGGGCAAGGAGGTATTCTGGGTGGGCATATACCACAACCAGCTAAAAAAGAAGAAACCATTTAAACCTTTTTCTCTGATAAGATAAGAATGTGTTTTGATAAAGTTTTAGTTAATTTCTGTGAACGTTTGTCAACATTTCCCTCAAATTTCATATAAAATTGTTGTTTTTTTGTGCATTTATTTGGTAAAAAAACCCAAAACAAGTTCAAATTTAGTTTTAAACAACACAAAACTAATGTTTGTAGGTCTACATGAAGTAGAAGATTTTTAAAGATAATTTATGAAATAACCCTGCATTTTTAAATGAATTTATTATCATGCTCTCAGTCTTTCATATTGCTGTTCGGTGACTTTCAACAAACAATGCAATATATGACTTCAATACACGCAGGATTTAAATTATTTATGATGTTATAAAAATATAAAATAGACATTCATTACAGAAGACTTCAAGATTAAAACAAAATTAATTATTGTTGAGTATAGCCCTTTATATAAATTGGGTGCCTTTGATTTTATTGATGTTTTACGATTTATAAAGCAGTTATGTAAAATAAATAGAAGCCTTTATAGAAAGTGGGCTAAGAACATTCCACATCACTGATCGATCACTGACTTCTGTTTAATTTTTGCAAAAAACTCTGATTCCATTGCACAGTTAACTTTTCATCATATGTGCAGTTGTTTATGAGGTCCATGAGCGCGCAGTGCGCCTAAACTAAACTCGTTTCATAGTGTTTCGCTACAACCTTGGGGTGTTTGAGCGGGAGTGAGACAGATTTACTGGTAAAGCTGGTTCTTTCAGTCCTTCCTGACGGTCGATAATTTAAGATCTAGCCTAAATATTGCAAGAAAATAATAGCTGTTTGTTAATGTTTTCACTCGCGTGACCCATCCTTCTTATTCACAAAATAGGACCACAAGAACTCCCATAATAATAAATTATTCTGATTTTACTGCACAATTCATTTTACATGCTGTTTATTATAAACTCAAAGCCAGCATGCAGTGCGCCTAAAATTCCTTTCAAATTATTTTGTTTCCACCAGCATCTCTGTTACAAACTAAAACCGCTCTGTGAGTGAAGAGTGACGTTGCTTTCAGCCAATAGAAACTACTGACATTTTTTGTGTTGTTTTTTTGTTCTCAATGGGTGGGCAAAAAAAAGACTTTAGGTGGGCTCAGCCCACCCCTGCACATGCCTGGAGCCGGCCCTGAGTAGAACTATAAAGAAGATTGTTTGGTAAATCCACAGCCCTCATTTAATGGGAGTCTATGGGGTCCACCTGTCTAATGTTGTGTTCAGACCAAACGCTAATGGCACGAATGAATCGCGCTATTCGCGCATAGTTGGACGCTTGAACATTTTGAGTTTACTCGCTTCATTCGCGCGTCAAATTCACGTCATGGGAGGGGCTTCTGCCAGGCGGCTCCAGTCTAGTATATATATATATATATATATATATATATAGCTCAAATTGTGTAGAGATCGTTTTTGACAACTTGCCAGATTGTCCGACCTCCTCACTCACTTTCTTCCAAGCAAGATCCTTTTTATTTTCTGTTTCGATAAAAGTAACATCACAACATCGCAATCACCTCACTACTAGAGCAAGCTCCTCATTGGTTAACGCGGCGCGAATTTTCGCCAAAATTCAGATTTTTCAACTTGTTGAAAAATCTGAACTATGATGTTGCGAGCGGAGGTAGAAATCCCAAACAACAATGGAGGAAAAAATAATCGTTGCTGTATGTGGATACCTGGAGTTGTACGATAGCGTCATTCGTGTCTTTGCATTGACTTAACATGTAAATCATTGCGCTTGATGTGCCATTCGCGTTTGGTCTGAACACAACATAAGAGTTCCTAAAGCACTTCATTGCAAAAAGCGGCTCCTGGCGACATTTTGAAATTTCGTGAAGTGACTCGCTTGATATTTTCATAAATGTGAATGTTATTTTTAATAATATTAGCCATACGGAGTTAATCTGAATATGTGATTGGCAGAAACTATGTGTTACCTCCCCTTTAATGAAATCACACACACTTCTACTCCCACACTTCTGATCCAATTTTATTGCCATTAAATAGTCAAGATATATTTCTTTAAGTAAAACATAATTTCTTCAAAAATATAATATGCTGCACATTCAAAGAAATCTCACAAATTCACATGGATCAAAATGAAATGGATTTTTTTATTCTCTTTTCCACAGGTTAAACCCCATTACAATTAGCAACGTCTGTCATTACGACAAACATACACGCACCTAAAACACAAAGGAACGACGCAATTAGGCCCAGCCCACTGAAAGAAAACGAAGCAAGACAAAGAGGGAAAAAAAGAGAATGACTTAATATAACAGTAAAAGAACACAAGAGTTGTTATGAGGGCTTCAGCAGAACTAAATATGAGTCTACAATGACAAATAAACACATGAAGATAAAAATAATAATAATGTCAAAAGAGACGAGTGCTCTGACAGTAGTGAACAGAACGGTGTGGAGTGTTTTTCTTCTGATGACTCGAGAAAACGTCTAAAGCAGGAAGCACATCACAACTAGTCATTCTGGTGTATATGAGTCTCTGTGTTATATATTTATATTTTCTACTTAAAGGAGCCGTATGTAACATCAACACCTAGCGGTTGAGCTTGGTACTGCAGTCCAAATTCACAATATTGGTGAGGGTTTTCCACATCCCGCACCTCCTCAGACACTTACAGGAGTGCTTTAGGACCGCATTGACTCCAGCGTGCGTATACAGTACAAAATTTTCGTATGCATTTTTTTTGTATTTGTGGCTCGTTTGTATGTCGTCTCTGAATTGATAAAAAAAATGGTCAAAATGCTTGCCATGTATGTGAAAAATGCAGAAAATCGAACCCTGTGAATTTTTTTTATGAAGGACGAAAATATCGGAGATGGTGTGCAAATCTGATTGACAGAACGTGAGGTTGTAGTTGTTTTTTAACGTGCGGACATTTCGGACATGTGCGACGGGCTATACTTTTATACTTTATACTATATATATTTTTACTAAGCCTTGTTGTGCAAGCACTGTTGAGCTTGTGCAGAGGCAGCAGCTTTTGCCAGAGGGGAACTGGAATCCCCTGGTTGGGCCTGGGTTCCCCTGAGTTTTTTTTTCTCGATGGGAGTTTTGGGTTCCTCACCACCATTTGCATATTATTTTGCACTATCTGCCTGGCCGGGGGGGCTGCTTTAGAATTCATACTTGTATTAAATGTGTCTCATGTACAGCTGCTTTGTAACAATGAAAATTGTAAAAAGCGCTATATAAATAAAGTTGAGTTGAGTTGAGTATACACTGTACATTTATCTGATCATTTATACGTTTGCAGTGGTTATGTTGTTGCTAATATAACTCAATCAGCAGCTCATAACAGAGGTTGCGTCCTCCAGAGGTCGCATTTAAATAACCGTAATAAAATTGTATATTACTCCTCGTAAGTTGTAAACGGTGTTGGGTGTAGCTAGTTACTAAGTAGTTGGATACTGTAATTAAATTACTTTCCCTCGAAAAAGTAAAGTAAGGGATTACTAAATAATTAAACTAAATACTTTGTGTAATATATGTGTGTGCAATAGTGGAATTGACATCTAAATTCTAACTTTAAAATGCATGCTTTAATATATAATTCTCACATTTGTAATACTTCGGTCAGTAAATAAGATTACTTTATGTTGTTTTACTTTTTTTTTAAAGAATTAAGAGTCGTTTCATGTCTAACCTTAAATAACTTAACTCATCAAGGAATAGAAATTAATTAGTAATAAGTAACTAAATACATTTTTGTGAGAGTAATTTGTACAGTAATCCAATTACACTATTGATGTCATAAGTAACTAGTAATTAATGACTTTTTCAGAGTAATTTACACAACACTGGTGGTCAAACAATATAGTAATTCTTTCGAAGTTTGCAACGTAATAGTACCGGAAAGGATGGAATCTACTCTGAACCAGATTGTTTGTTTGCTGCAACATGCAGTGATTGTTGCCAACTGGCAACCGAGCGGTCAAAACACACTACAGGGTAAATGGTCAGTGGGCAGAGTCACACGGACCAAAACAAAAACACACAAAAATCACACATTCCGGCACATTTCAGAGTGGAATAAGTGGCTATAGCGTTGTTTTTTGGACAAGCCAATACATGAACTTCGCATGCTTCCCAAATGTCTACGAATATATTAATTTATAATTGATTACATAAGGCTCCTTTAATAGTATGGCAAAAACACAAAACTGTCTTTTTGCAGCACCCTTAAATTTACAACAGACTCCAGAGAAATGGCAAACAGAAATGTGATATTTCCTCCGTCATGGCGCATGTCTCTGAATGTCTTGAATCCAGTGTGTAAGAGCATGAATAAATATCAATAGCTTTTCAAATGGTTCTCATTTTCTACGCGGAGTATGATGATGCTGAAGTCAAAGTGTCCTCGGAAGCGGAACCATACTCAACGCGGTCTTAACCAGATTCGTATTCTTTGATCATTGACCGCGAGTGTTTCATCACTCTCTTTCAGAAGAGCCGATGATGCAGAAAGTCAAGGAAACCCGCCGAAACACAGCGGCGTAAAGAGAGATGATGTTTCCATCCATGTGTCGTAGCTTAAAGGGACAGTTTTCTCAGCTCTCGTTTATAAGTATTTCTTTAGTGAAACTCCAAAGAAGATATTTTGAGAAATGTCTCAGTGGTTTTCTTTTCGTATAAAATATCTTCTTTTGTGTTTGGCGGAAGAATGAAGTCAATCGGGTTGACATGACATGAAAGGGAAGAAATGATGAATGTCTGTTTAATAAATCCAATTTACTATATATCAACCGAAGGTCATCGTTGTGGAAGCGTTTAATGTGGAAAAGTGCTTAGCGCCCGGTCAGGGTCTGAGCAGAAGAACACACTTTTGCTTGTCCGAGTGCTGCGGGGTTTTTGGAAAAGAAGTCATTCTTGCTGCTCGTAGAGGATTTGGACGTTTCAGTCTTTCTTCGGCGAGCACCTGGAATGAATTCTATATGATGTCGGAGCTGAATTCAGATCCTCGCAAATGAAGTGTAAAACACAATTGACTCTACAACTTACTCCACACGTCCAGATGTGACAGCACGTGACGTAGTAAATCCTTCCCAGAATGCACTTTATGGGTTCAGAACCGGTCGTCTCTGTGTTGAGTGGGGGTTTTGAAAGGGCTGAGGCCGAGGGTCCGTCGAGGATGAATCCTCTCTTTGGCAGCGTCTAGAGGCTTGTTTGCAGCCGCCCAGCCCGGGTCCATGAGGGGAAACTCAACCCTGACAGAGAGATTTGGGCTTCCGTTTGTGGAGCAGGGAGCAGAGCGTGACGTGGGGAAGGGGGCAGAGAATGGGTCGAAGGTGGAGGCGGGGTCAGAGTTCATGGAAGGGTCCGCCTTTAGATGAAAGGGGTCAGAGTCTGGAGAAGGGAACGGGTCACAGTTTGTGAATGGATTGGTAGGAGAGGGTTGATGGTGGCCCAGTCGAGGGCTGGCGGGGCTACTGGATGAAACCGGTTTCTTCGCGCCCGCTCTGTCCATCCCGCCGGCGGATATGAAACTCCACGGGTCGATGCGAGGCCGGAGGGGCGAGGGACGCGGGCGAGGGACAATGTTCACCTCCAGAAGATGCGGTTGGGGACTCCACAGACGAAGGTCTGGATACACCAGAGATCTGTCTTCAGTCTCAAACGTGTCTTGACACAGAGGAAGATCCAACACTGTTAACAGATGAAAGGACAGAAATACTTGAGCAACAAAGTGAGAGGAACCAAGACACACAATCATATCACTGATCACAAAACAAACAAAATGTCTTGTAAAGTGAAGGGAGAACTCGCACAACTCTCCAAACTGTTCCCAAATGTTTTCTTAATGTTAAGGCGAGTCATATGTTTGGTAGGTGACTCTCACACACACTGTATGAGACTCAGTTTACGATCAATCAAATCAATATCAAATCAATAAAGTTTTCTTTAATTCCTGCAACATTTCCATCTGGAACAAAAGTATGATAGGTTCTGTAAAAAAAAAAATCACAGATTGATGAGCATGATCTCAGAGGACAGTGAATGTTAAGTTGTTACCCAGCTGAGAAGTGGGTCTTCTACTACCCTCGCCATCCTGACACCACACCTCAACAGCCGTCTCTCCGTTCAGCGTCCCGTCTCCAGGACTGTGGTGGGGCGTGCGGCGAGTCCGTCTCTCTCTGGGGTTAGGGGGCGGGGGGGTGAGATGTAACGGTTTCACCTCAGGCGGTTTGAACGCATCCAGGAAACCTCGCGGCAGAGAGTCCGTGCTGAATGTGATCAGATCTCCCACTACCTCTGGCTCGGCGGCTCGCTCCGGTTCCAGATCCAGCGCGGGCAGGTGAGTCCTGGAGGAGGCCCGCGGGGGCGGTGTGGGGGGGTGCTGAGGCTCCAGACAGTGGCCCAGAGCCACGGACGCCAGCAGGGTGGCGCTACTGAGCAGAGCGCGGTGTGTGTTCTTAGTGAGAGATGGCGGTCCGAGGTGATCCAGCTTGGGAGAGCCGCAGGGGGACCAACCTCCTTCCTCGCTCTCAGAACCTTTTGTTGGACACAAATAAGACGGTGAGTGTGTGTCTGTGTGTGTGTGTCTGTGTGTGAGTGAAGGTGTGTGTGAGTGAAAATCAATTTACGTGTGTGTGTATAACATTGCATTTGTTTCAGTATGAGCGTGTCTGTGTGAGTGTATTAGTCAGAATGCGTGTTTGAGTGTGTGCGAGAGCGTGTGTGTGTGAGAGTGCGTGTAGTGTGTCTGCGGATGTATGTGTAGTGTGTGTGTGTGTGTGTGTGTGTGAGGTGTGCGTGTAGTGTGTCTGCGGATGCATGTGTAGTGTGTGTGTGTGTGTGCGTGTGAGAGTGCGTGGGTGTAGTGTGTCTGCGGATGCATGTGTAGTGTGTGTGTGTGTGTGTGTGTGTGAGAGTGCGTGGGTGTAGTGTGTCTGCGGATGCATGTGTAGTGTGTGTGTGTGTGTGTGTGTGTGTGTGAGAGTGCGTGGGTGTAGTGTGTCTGCGGATGCATGTGTAGTGTGTGTGTGTGTGTGTGTGTGTGTGAGAGTGCGTGGGTGTAGTGTGTCTGCGGATGCATGTGTAGTGTGTGTGTGTGTGTGTGTGAGAGTGCGTGGGTGTAGTGTGTCTGCGGATGCATGTGTAGTGTGTGTGTGTGTGTGTGTGTGAGAGTGCGTGGGTGTAGTGTGTCTGCGGATGCATGTGTAGTGTGTGTGTGTGTGTGTTTGTGAGAGTGCGTGGGTGTAGTGTGTGTGTGTTTGTTTGCGTGTGTGTGTGTGAGAGTGCGTGGGTGTAGTGTGTGTGTGTTTGTTTGCGTGTGTGTGTGTGCGTGGGTGTAGTGTGTCTGCATGTGCATGTGTAGTGTGTGTGTGTGTGTGTGTGTGTGAGAGTGCGTGGGTGTAGTGTGTCTGCGTGTGCATGTGTAGTGTGTGTGTGAGTGTTTGTTTGCGTGTGTGTGTGTGTGCGTGTGCGAGTGTGTGTGTGAGTGCGTGTGCGTGGGTGTAGTGTGTGTGTGTGTGCATGTGTGTGCATGTGTGTGT
>NC_079542.1:607500-632500 GCF_015846415.1 Triplophysa dalaica
TGGAATTCATTTTTCCATCGATGACAGTAATCCGTCCAGGGCCTGAGGCAGCAAAGCAGCCCCAAACCATGATGCCCCCTCCACCATATTTCACAGTTGGGATGAGGTTTTGATGTTGGTGTGCTGTGCCTTTTGTTCTCCACACATAGCGTTGTGTGTTCTTTCCAAACAACTCAATTTTGGTTTCATCTGTCCACAGAATGTTTCGCCAGTAGTGCTGTGGAACATCCAGGTGCTCTTTTGCAAACTTCAAACGTGCTGCAATGTTTTTTTTGGACAGCAGTGGCTTCCTCCGTGGTGTCCTCCCATGAAGTCCATTCTTGTTTAATGTTTTCCTTATTGTAGATTTGTCAACAAAAATGTTAGCATGTGCCAGAGATTTCTGTAAGTGTTTAGCTGACACTCTAGGATTCTTCTTCACCTCATTGAGCATTCTGCGCTGTGCTCTTGCAGTCATCTTTACAGGACGACCACGCCTAGGGAGTGTAGCAACAGTGCTGAACTTTCTCCATTTGTAGACAATCTGTCTTACCGTGGACACATGGACATCAAAGCTTTTAGATATACTTTTGTAGCCCTTTCCAGCTTTATGTAAGTCAACAATTCTTGATCGTAGGTCTTCTGAGAGCTCTTTTGTGCGAAGTATGGTTCACATCAGACAACGCTTCTTCAGAACAGCAAACTCAAAACTGGTGTGTGTTTTTTATTGGACAGACCAGCTTTCATCAACACATCCAATCTCATCACATTGATTGGACCCCAGGTTGGCTGACTCCTGGCTCCAATTAGCTCTTGGAGAAGTCATTAGTCTAGGGTTTCACATACTTTTTCCACCCTGCAGTATGAATGTTTACATGTTGTGTTCAATAAAAACATGAAAACGTATAATGTTTGTGCGGTATTAGTTTAAGCAGACTGTGTTTCTCTATTGTTGTGACTTAGATGAAGATCAGAACACATTTTATGACCAATTTATGAAGAAATCCAAGTAAGCCCAAATGGTTCACATACTTTTTCTTTCAACTGTATATATAAACTGCACCTCATCGTCCGCTGGATCCTACATCAATGCCGCCGCCATATTGGTGAGTGAATACTAAGACATACGAGTGAATGGTGGAGCTGCTGTTTTCCAGATAAAAACTCAAAATCGTTTTCTTTCTCAATTAATTTCATACTTTTCTATTTACATGGAGTACACACATGTTTTGGCTCCAGTTAAAGATGGTTATAGTCTTGAAAATGTATTTATTGTCATACGGAACTGTTAAAACTCAGGCTTGTCAAGCGATTATTTAGGCTTAAAAATTATGTACGCATCGCTAATGTGGAGTATTTAAGATAGATTAAATGCACATGATCAGAACACAGCTCGTTCGCGTTAAAATCCTGTAGAAGTAGATGTGTCCTCACTTCATGACTATATACTGCTATTTCATTCTCATAATGCACGGCAGTGTTAATCCGCATTTATCGTAAATTAATGAAAGAACATCTTTTATCTTTGCAAATGTCTAAAATTACAACAGAAAAAGCCATTTCCACAGTGAAACAATCGTTTTTATATATTATGTAAATTTAACTATATATTACCATGGGTGTTTACTTCGATGATCCAAATAAATCTCTTGAAAGTAGGCTTTAACAATCGAGATATGATGCAACTGAAGTTGTACTCTACTTACATTGTAAACCATTGAAATATGTTAAGAAATGTGAACGTCATTGTGCTTTTAATGCTGAAAACGCGCAGCTCTCCCATGTGGTTCAGTGGGCTTTTGGTGCACTGTTGCTCTCACCATTATAGCGGTGCCATTGACGTATCGTAGCAGCAGAGCAAAGTGGCCGACGCAGAATCCAGGTATTTATTATGTCCACGTCTTTCACCTACTTACTTCCTCTTCGTCGTTGGCATCAATGTGTGCTTGGCAAGATTTCTAAATTTTTACACGTTAAAAAATAAATACGACCTCACATTGTGTCAATCACATTGACACACCGCCTCCAATATTTGCGTCGTCATAAAAAAAAACAGATTTTTTTGGTATTTCCCATCCGTCAAGCATTTCGAGTGGCTGTTTAAACCATTCAGAGACAACGTACAAACGAGAGCCAAATATGAAAAAAAACATACGAAAATTTCTGACTGTATGTGCAAAGACCTTTATTCTGAAAAAGTAATTAAATTACAATAATTTATTACTTAGTAAATAGTTACACGCAACACTGGTCATAAGTAATCTGTATGCGAGTTGTGTAGTTGTGTGTTTGGAGTTTAAATGAAGCTCAGCTATACAAAGAATTTCACAAGCTTTGTTTTGACTCTTTTTATACTACAATACAATCATATCATATAAGATAGTTTTCCCCAATAAATTCCTCAGTTTGGTTTTGTTATTCTGTATAGTATGTTGTTAAAATCAAATAGTTTTGGCCGCCACTGTAACTACGAGACATGAATCATGAACACAAGCTTGCGTGTCACCTTCTCTTTAGCTCGGAGTTCATCAAACATGTCCTGAATCTCCAGCTTCCAGTCCTCCTGAAGAGAATGAAACGACTCCGGAGGCATCTCGTCCATAACCTGCCGCTCCAGAGCGCTCAGCTGGTCCAGTATAGAACTGAAACTGGGTCTCCTGTGAGGATCCTGATCCCAACACTCTTTTAAAAACACACACACAAGACGTTATTCACACCGCAGCACATTTACACATGATGCACAATGAATGAATGAATGAATGAATGAACGCACCGGACATGAGCTGAGCAAAGGGTTCAGGACAGGTGGATGGAATGGGAAGAGTCAGTTTATTCACAGCGACTCCGTAAGCCACCGCCAGACCATCAATTCCTCTGTATGGAGCTTCACCTGTCAACAACTCCCACAACAACACTCCATAACTGACAGGTGCACACACGCACGCACACACGCATGCACGCACGCACACACGCACGCACGCACACACACACACACACACACACAAGAGATAAAACACAAATCAATTAGCATCACACAAATCATTCAATCCATCTGGAGACCCATATTAATGCATTGGATCAGAAATAACACACTTCAAATTCTCTCGACAACACAAAATAAACAAAACTAAAGATAAATTTGACTGATAGTATGATTTAACAGGACTGTCCGATGGCCGGGGGGCACGAGAGACCCTCGGAACAGTTGACCGATGCGTCACTCGTCCGGCAGAAAGTTTTACATTTACACATTTTTATGTCTTGTCTATTAAAATATTCTCCAATTATATAAAAAAGTATCTTAGTAAAAGTAATCCGTTACGTCTTGAATGTATGGAAACAATTTGGAAACAAAGCGCACGCATTACGGTATATTAGATCCACGCATCTCTTAAAGGGACAGCGGCGTAATTAAGATCTTTTGAAATGGACAAGGACAAAAACACCACGATTGAGTCAGAACAGCTCCTGACCGGTTGAATCGTGATTTATATTCCCGGTTTCACAGCCCTTAGATGTACAGTAGTAAGATTTGATCTCTATTTCATTCAATACACCGAATATTTGTATATTTACCACACACTATTTTTTGATTAATTGTTCTTATTTGATCACTTACCTTTAACAATATTTTAACCTGATTTATTATTTGAGTTCTTCCTGACTCTCGCACTCGAATGACTCATTTGAACAGATTCATTGAAAGGTTTAAACTTTTCAGTCACTAGCGAATATAAGAGATCACTGAATCGTTTAAAGCTTTGATCATTCAGTAAGACTGGTTGATTCAGTTGGCTATTGGGGCCTGAAAACTTAGTTGAAATGATCAACCAAAAAAAAAGTGTTAGTATCTCTCACGGTATTTGTATTCTGTATAAATATTGGTTCATTAGGTGACTCTGACATGTTTTGATGTCGTGTCATCATCACCAGTAACACATGATCTGCTGTGATCATCAGTCCACGTGAAGTGATCAGAATCATGCGTCTCACCTCCACACGTCACTGCCTTTAGAGAAGGTGGAGGACTTGATGACCTCAGGTGCCATCCATGCGTACGTGCCCGCTGTGCTCATCTTCGTGGTCTTGTGCCACTCTCTTGCCAGCCCGAAATCTGTGATCTTCAGAGTCTTTCCCTCAATGCCGTCCTCCTCGATAGGCTCGGCCAGCAGAACTGACACACACACACACACACACACACACACACAAATTAACACACCAGAAACAAACAATAACCACAGTTGAAATGATTTGTGCTTTTATTATAAGGAATTAAAAGCTCATGACTTTGAAAGACCCTTGTGTATGACATGTGCTGTATAATCAAAAGTGCCTCGACTATCAGTGTGTGTCACAATTCTCACAGACACACAGAGCACTTCAGCTGTCTGTCTGTCTGCAGTGTGTTTGTGACGTCAAAGATGTTACAGGAGACAGCAGAAGACAGAGAGCTTTGTGTCCATGTGTGTGTCATTTGAAGTCAATGTGAAGAAGAACTGCAGAAGTGAAACTGAAGCGCTCAAACTCCTTCAATCTGATTCAACATCCAACAAGAAGAATCTGACTCCACAACAACCATCAACACACACACACAGACTTCACACATGGACACATGTCTGTGTATGATCGACACATCACGAGAGCACCAATCGTCTGTCTTCTGTTTAAAACACTACAATTACACACAAGCCTGCATTCAGACAGAGGCTGATGGTAACCACGGCGACCGGCAGTGTTTGTTTACTGCTGTTGCTGATGCTGGACGACTGTGTTTACCATCACAATTCACCTCTTCAATCTCCAGAACCACAACTGTGTGTGTGTGTGTGTACAGAGACAAAGAGTCGTTCTTCATGGGAAAACCCCCCAGTGCACTAGAATCCAACACACACACACACAGTGACTGATTAAACCTGATGTGTGCTGTGGGTCACAGTGATCTGCTGAAGTTTAACCACTCGTGACCTTTGACCCCATCAAACCTCAGGGCCACAGTGAAAAACACTGAACACAATGCAAATTCTGACTGCGACACAATCTAATGACGCACACTGAACACATCACAGTCCAGCTGTGTCAAATCAACAACATTTCACAAACGTCCCCCCGGCAGAAGAAAGATAGAGACGAGTTACGAGTTATTCACTTCAAGAGAACCAGGTTCATACCTGCCTCACTTCCCCAATCTCTCGCTTTAATCTGCGGATGTTTCCTTCTAAAATAAAGCCGCCCTTATCATACATGCCAGTGAATGAGAACCAGAGAGGGTCAAGCTGCTATTTCCATCTCAACGAATTAAATATGACGAAATCGTTTAATTTAAATCCATTCATGACTCTTCTCAACAAGCCATTTCGTGATTGGACGATTCCTTCATGTAACAGAGAGATGGAAGTGAAAACTCTTTTATAAAGAAATTGTGCAATGATAAAATAAATTATTTCCTGTTTTCTTTTCTCTTGTGTTTCTACTGTCTGCAGGAATATATTTGCAGTGTTGTATGCAACTAGTTACTAAGTAATAAGTTACTGTAATTTAATTACTTTCCCTTTGAGAAGTAAAGTAAGGGATTAATCTCATTTTGTCTGTAATTTAATAAATTGCTTCTAATGTATTTTAACTAAATACTGTGAGTAATGTATTCAATAGTGGAACTGACATTAAAATTCAAAGTCTTTAACGTATACTTGTCACATTTGTAATACTAATATATTCGTAATACTACTGTATGTCTTTTTATTTTATTTATTTGAATGAATTAAAAGAGTTGTTTCGTGTCTATCCTTGAATCACTTCTAATCAAGGTTGATATAGAAAGTAATTAGTAATAAGTAATTAAATATCTTCCAGTTGAAAAATCAATAATACATGTGAACTGAATCGCAATACATTGTTTGAACAGCAGGGGGCGTGATGTTCAGGGCAAACCTAAACGTGGTTTGCACATGCTGATATTTCTGAAATGCCAAAAAAATCCAAGAAAAGCACAGACAGTATTAGTTTGTTTATTACGACGGCGTTTTAGTGCCATTATTCTTCATACGAGAATAAAGTAGAAATTTTACAATAATAAACTCGTAATATTTTGAGAAAAAATAACAGAAGTGCTAGAAACAATGGATGTGGAGGATTTGGTTAAAGTACTTCAGCGGGAGTCCCAATGCGATGTGGCATATGGATTCAAATGATACACTGAAGCAAACAATGAAATATTAAAACAATGCTTGATTACCTAATGTACAAAAAGCTGATTGCATCAAGTTTATAAAAGCCACAATCCTTAAGGATTTATAAAAATGTACAAATCTCAACTAAAGTGGTTTTAAAAATGACTGCTGGTGTTTGCAAGACCTTCCGTAGAACTAACTCTCTGGTTCAGATGACGTGCTTAAACATAACTTAAACTCTTAAACTACAACATTCACGTAAACAAAATACGAAACATGTTCCACGAAACATGTTCCTCGAAACATTTCGACTCGATCCTCGAAACATTTCGACTCGATCCTCGAAACATTTCGACTCGATCCTCGAAACATTTCGACTCGATCCTCGAAACATTTCGACTCGATCCTCGAAACATTTCGACTCGATCCTCGAAACATTTCGACTCGATCCTCGAAACATTTCGACTCGATCCTCGAAACATTTCGACTCGATCCTCGAAACATTTCGACTCGATCCTCGAAACATTTCGACTCGATCCTCGAAACATTTCGACTCGATCCTCGAAACATTTCGACTCGATCCTCGAAACATTTCGACTCGATCCTCGAAACATTTCGACTCGATCCTCGAAACATTTCGACTCGATCCTCGAAACATTTCGACTCGATCCTCGAAACATTTCGACTCGATCCTCGAAACATTTCGACTCGATCCTCGAAACATTTCGACTCGATCCTCGAAACATTTCGACTCGATCCTCGAAACATTTCGACTCGATCCTCGAAACATTTCGACTCGATCCTCGAAACATTTCGACTCGATCCTCGAAACATTTCGACTCGATCCTCGAAACATTTCGACTCTATCCTCGAAACATTTCGACTTTATTCTCGTAACATTTCGACTCTATCCTCGTAACATTTCGACTTTATTCTCGTAACATTTCGACTCTATCCTCGTAACATTTCGACTTTATCCTCGAAACATTACGACTCTATTCTCGAAACATTTCGACTCTATTCTCGAAACATTTCGACTCTATCCTCGAAACATTTCGACTCTATCCTCGAAACATTTCGACTCTATCCTCGAAACATTTCGACTCTATTCTCGTAACATTTCGACTCTATCCTCAAACATTTAGACTTTATCCTCGTAACATTTCGACTTTATTCTCGTAACATTTCGACTCTATCCTCGTAACATTTCGACTCTATCCTCGTAACATTTCGACTCTATCCTCGAAACATTTCGACTCTATTCTCGAAACATTTTGACTTTTTAAAAACATAATTTTATGACATTAATTACAATCTCATTTTGGGACAAAACTCTTCAAATATTCTTTTAAATATTTCTTTTTAAATGTTTAATGTGATGATATTAATCGCTCGACACAGAAACAAGCCGTGATCCCACAGAGCAGAGGGAAACACCAGCTTTAGAAAATGAGCAGGAAGTGAAAATGAAGTGAGTTGAGGACGAAAGAAGAAAGAAAAACACCGAATGCTGCAATCTGGAACAACACGGCTTGAGAGACAAGTGAAGGCAGGTCTGGACAAAGAGTGGGGAAAGAATGAAAACGAGAGAGAGAGAGAGAGAGAGAGAGAGAGAGAGAGGGGAGACAGAGCGAGAGAGAGACAGAGCGAGAGAGAGACAGAGCGAGAGAGAGAGCGAAAGAGAGAGCGAGCGAGAGAGAGAGAGAGAGAGAGAGATAGAGACATGCTTTACTTCAGCTCTTAAAATTTTAACAAAATTTCACCTCTAAACTGAGCCAAACCCGACAAAGCCCACATTAGATGGAAGATAAAAGAAGAAACTCAGATGAAAACTGATGATGCTATCATACACAATATCAAATGAGACCATGAAAAATCTAGGAAACCAACTTCATCAGCTGAAAAAAGAATTTAAAGCGAGTGTTGAGGAGCTGATAGGAGAAATTAAAGGACTGCAACAAGAAAGAGAGACAATAAACAGAGAGCTAAAAAGTGTCAGAGAGGAGCTGACTCTCAGAGAAATACAAAGCCTGAAAAAACAGACCTCCATACACAAGTCCTCCATACAATCCAACTTAAATAACACTGAGCCATAAACACATCCACTTCTGACACCTCCTGAGACAAACACGCCAACAACACAGACTGATGCCTCTGAACAAACCCAGGATCAAGAGAACACATCGACATTTGCAGAAATAGTCATTTTAATGGACTCAAACGGCAAGTTCATCAATGAGAAACAGCTCTTTCCAAACCACAAAACAGTGAAACTTTGGTGCCCAAACACAGACAGTGCCCTTCAGCATCTTGACAAAGAAAAACTGGGTGACCCCAGTCACATCATCATACATGTGGGGACGAATGACCTGCGGACACAACAGGAGCGAGTGGCACAGTCGGTTAAGAATGTGGCAATTAAAGCAACACAGACGTTCCCAACATCAAAAATAATCATCTCCACCATACTGCCCAGAACTGATTTCCACCTGCTCACAATACAGAGAGTCAACACAGACATCTCACGTGGATGTGCCGGAATACCAAACATTCACCTTGTACATCATTCTACATTGAACATTGACAATCTTCACGACCACGTCCACTTGCGTAAAGACTGTGTGAATGTGTTTGCCAAAAATCTCAAAGATGTTGCACTTGGCAGAACCCCTGGCAGTCCCAGCAACAAAGAATCCAACAATCCTCAGCAAAAGAGACGCTTCCTCCACACATCACCACACGAGGTCTTCTCCCCAAATCCAGATGAACGCTATCACGCAGTGCCCTGGAGAATCCATCAACAGCATCCTATGTCTCAAAACTGTCACCCTGTCCCCCTGTTCCCACATCCTGAACAACAGCAACCACGTTTTCGACCTTTACACCTGCATCACCCTGTCCCCCATCCCCGACAGCAACACCAAGACCATGAGCCACCACATCAACAGCGGAGAAAAGAGCAACTACTGAGAAACGCCCCGAGGACGGAGCAGATGTCCATTCCACAACACATCCCACACAGATCAGAACGGCCGGAGCAACTCAACTACACTGCAGCCTTAAAAGGCCAAAAGGACACCGAAAGCACCAATCTAAGAGAGATTAAAGACATGCTGAACTTAATCTGTACGCGGCTGATGGACAAGTAGTGAGTAGCAAATAACAAACTGATTTGAATTACAATATATCAATGCAGTATTAACAGTATGCTAAAAGTAGCCTTTATGTATACTTACATGATTAACATTGATATTCAATGGGTTTAAGTCGGGTTGGTTCTATTATAGAGGAATGTTAAGATTGTTAAAATTGTTTGTAAACACATGAAACCTCTGACAATAACACTGTGGAACATTCAGGGAATACACTCATCCAGTTTGGGATGTAAAACCAAAACCCTGGACTTTAAGAAAAGTGTTTTAGACACAGACATAATAATATTGCAAGAAACATGGCGCAGAACTGATGAGGTCACTTTTTGTCCTCCAGGCTATCGTGAAATATCACTATCATCTCAAAAACATGAAAAAGTTACACGTGGGAGAGATTCTGGCGGAACAATCATTTGGCACAAGCTTGAAATTGATAAATACATCCAACTTATAAAAAAAGAAGAATCACATGTCTGGCTGAAAATCAAAACTACAAAAGATATATTTTTATGTGCCCTTTATATTCCTCCCTCCGAATCTCCCTATTATAATGAAAACATCTTTGAAACCCTTCACAGTCAAATTAACCATTTCCAGGCCCTAGGAAGTGTGTTGGTATGTGGGGATCTCAATGCAAGAACAGGGTCCTTACCCGATTACACCACTGATAATGGTAATAATTATATATTTGGACAAAGCTTTCAACAAAACAGTGTACATTTATCAAGAAATTAACTTTGATACACAAGTCAACAAAAATGGAAAACTTTTAATTGAGCTCTGCAGAAGTCTGGATATATACATCATCAATGGCAGAGTGAGAGGAGATTCTCTAGGACGATACACATACGGTTCCTCTCATGGTTGCTCTACAGTTGACTACATGATCACAGATTTAGATCTGTTCTCTTTCAAAGCATTCATTGTCAAACCACTAACACCGCTCTCAGACCACAGCCAAACTATTCTATATATAAAAAGGGAAGAAAACACAAACATACATCCACAACCTGAACCCAGTGAGCTATATAACATTAAAAAGAATTATAGATGGTCTCAAAATAGCACTGAACAGTACCTGACCGCAAATGACCACCCTCAAGTACATTTACTCTTAGATAACTTCACAGAAAAAACATATTCTCCTAATGCTGATGGTGTGAATGTGGCGGTAGAAAACATAAATGACATATTTGATTGTTTAGCAACAATATCCAACCTTAAAATCACCAAAAAACCTCTTGAGAAAAAACGAGAAGACTGGTTTGACATCTTGCAAAATTTTAAGACATCTTACAAATGAAAAGCACAGACAACCAGACAGTGCAGATATACGTCTCCGTTATGGCGAGGAACTTAAGAAATATAAAAATACACTCAGAAGAAAGAAAGAACGATACATCCAAAATCAGCTTAAAACAATTGAAGAATCTATCCGTTCAAACAGTTTTTGGGACAACTGGAATCTCTTGAATAAAAAGAACCATGAGCCAATAACTATTCAAAACGGAGACAACTGGAAAAATAACTTTGAACAACTTTATTGTAAAATAAACATGAATACAGAACAAACACAGATATATGAAAAATTAAACCAGATGGAAAACATAAGTGGCAAATAGCAAAATTCACTAGACTACCCAATCACTGAAAAAGAGCTCACTGATAAAATGCAGAAACTGACAGCAAAAAAAGTCAAGTGGACTAGATGGCATCCTTAATGAAATGATAAGAAATATAAATCACAAATTCAAACTGGCCATACTGAAACTATTTAACCTGATTTTAAGTTTTGGATATTTCCCAGACATATGGAATAAAGGACTCATAACGCCCATTTTTAAGAGTGGTGACAAATCAGATCCAAATAATTACAGAGGGATTTGTGCGAGTAGTAATCTGGGGAAAATGTTCTGCAGCATCCTTAATAGAAGACTCATACACTTCATCACAGAACATAACGTCATAAACAAAAGTCAGATCGGTTTTTTACCAAATTATAGAACCTCAGACCATATCTTCACACTACAAACCCTGATCGATAAATACATTAATCAAAAAAAGACAAAAATATTTGCTTGCTTTGTAGACTTCCAAAAAGCCTTTGATTCAATTTGGCACGAAGGTCTGCTGTCTAAACTTCTAGAATCAGGCATTGGGGGTAATGTATACAACATTATTAAAACTATGTATCAAAACAATAAATGTGCAACCAAAATTGGGAATAAACAAACAGAATTTTTTCCTCAAGGAAGGGGGGTGAGACAGGGATGTCCACTATCACCGACCCTCTTCAATATCTACATTAATGAATTGGCAAAACACCTAGAACAAAACGCAGCACCTGGTCTCACACTACATGACTCCAACATAAAGTTTCTGCTGTTTGCTGATGATCTGGTCCTTCTATCTCCAACTCAAGAGGGTCTACAGCAAAGTCTAGACACTTTACATAAATTCTGTCAGACCTGGGCCCTGACTATTAACACCAGCAAAACCAAAATATAAACATTCCAGAAAAGACCCAGAAATCAGGGAAAAACACAAAATTTCACCCTCGGCGCCACCAAAATTGATCACGTTTCAAACTACACATACCTCGGGTTGAAAATAAGTGCCACTGGAAACCTAAAGCAGGCCATGAATGAATTGAAAGAGAAAGCAAGAAAGGCTTTTTACAGCATCAAAAAAATCGATCCAAATTGAAATACCAATTAAAATCTGGTTGAAAATGATACATATAATGATAATCATACACAACATTCAACCCAATCACATGATAAAAGTACAAAAAGAAAATTACCTGACTTACTGGACTGAATCAACAAGAAAACAAAGTAAACTTGACTGTTATTTGACCTTAGATAGAAATTTTACGACAGCAGAATATCTGAGCACAGTAAAAGACTGTAAAGAGACAGAACAACACTTCCTCAAATGCTGTCACAACTATCAGGACATTAGAAGGAAATTCTATCCCAAATTTTTCATCTGTTCTAGATGTACTGTACATGTTATAAATGCTTTGGCAATACATTGTAACAATTGTCATGCCAATAAAGCACATTTGAATTTGAGAGAGAGACAGAGAGAGAGAGAGAGAGAGAGAGAGAGAGACAGAGAGCAAGATAGAGAGAGAGATAGAGAGAGAGACAGAGAGAGAGAGAGAGAGAGCGAGAGTGACAGAGAGAGAGAGAGACAGAGAGTGAGAGAGAGAGAGACAGAGAGTGAGAGAGAGAGAGACAGAGACAGAGCGAGTGAGAGAGAGAGAGAGAGAGACAGAGCGAGTGAGAGAGAGAGAGAGAGAGAAAGAGAGAAAGTGAGAGAGAGAGAGAGAGAGAGTGAGAGACAGAGAGAGAGAGAGAGACAGAGAGAGAGAGAGAGAGAGAGAGAGAGAGAGAGAGAGAGAGAGCGAGACAGAGAGAGCAGAGAGAGAGAGAGAGAGACAGAGAGAGAGAGAGAGAGAGACAGAGAGAGCAGAGAGAGAGAGAGAGAGAGAGAGAGAGAGAGAGAGAGAGAGAGAGCAGAGAGAGAGAGAGACAGAGAGATGAGAGAGAGAGAGAGAGTCAGAGAGAGAGGTCACACACTCTTGAGCTCCTGCAACAAACATATTTTACTACTGGATTAACCTGAAATTCCTTGGATTTTTTTACAAAGGAGACATACACAAACCTTCATTAACGGAACCTGTTGCTTTTTAAATCAAACTTTTACTCTTAATCTGGATTTCTGGAACAAAATATCAGAAAAGGACACAAAGGACACAAAGGACACCGACCCAACAATCCTGCTCTACAAACAAACCAAAAATAACAAGAGGACTAGATTATCAAGGACTATCTTCTACCAGGTACCAAAGTAAGTACTTTACCATCACTTTGTGCCAAATACTCGACAATAACTACAATCAAACAAACAAAACAAGCAAAAGAAAAGAAACTAAAAGTTTTACTCAAAGATACAATAGTGTTACTGAGGCAGCAAACTCTGCTCAACCACATGACCCACGCCTCAGAGGTGTGAATTGGAAGGTGAGAAAACGACTGGACCAAACAAAGGAGATTCCTTAACCAACGCCCACACAGGTGCGAACGGCCCATTTCATCATGAGTGCACAACCCCAATGTGTGGAGGCCATTCCTCTACACTACCCAAAAGAGGTAACGAACGATACAGCAAGGAAAGTCTACAAAAACAAAAGACTCACAGAAAACTCAGAGACTTTATTCGCAGACCTTCATAAAGATGGTAGCACCAGTAACCTGATCTTCTACACCAACCGACCTCATTCATGGCACAAAGCCATCATCTCAGAATTCCCAAACGCTGAAAGAAAAGGCATCTGTGGGGGTTTCCAGCTAAAAATTAATAAATGAGGATGACGTAACAATGATCAATGTTAACATCTACAAAACAACAGGGATAGTTGTAGTGAAAAGCACTCAAGGACTTTTCGAACAAAACTTCCTCAGTATCAAAGGAAGATTACAACTGGAACCCGACAATGAGCAACCCACCACAGAGGAATCAGACAGAACCCCAGTTTCTGATGATCAGCAAGAACATACAGATCTTCCTAACGCAGAACAAGCAAAGGATCTCCATTCACATTGCTACTGTACTGACATGAGAGAGAGATTTACAGCCCTGGAGGGGGAACTAGTACAGCTCAGAGAAATTACCCTTTCTCTCCAAACCATACAAAGCCCAGACCAATCCGGCAACAAACCCACAGCCAAACAAAAAGAGGGAGACAACACCAGGAAAGAACTGTCTTCACTTCAGGCCGAAGTGAAGCAGCTAGTGCAAGGGAGGGAGAGGCTCAAGGTTCAGCTGGCATCACTGGAAACCCAGATCACACAGCAGACAGAGAGTCACCGGACCCAGCTAACTGCTTTAAGAGAGGAGATAAGAGAACTGAAGCACGAAAAAGATACCCACCTCACAGCCCTCATCTCCAAAAATGGTCCAGAACAACAGGTCACCCTTCAAACGGACCACAGCTCACAGGCCTCATTGTCACAACCCAGCCAAAACCCACCATCTTCACCAAACCCTTTGCCCAGTACAGATCAACGCAATGAACCTGACAACACTCCATCACCCACCGAGGACTCACAGAAAACAGATATTGTCCTTCTGATAGACTCAAATGGGAAATTCATAGACGAAAAAAAGCTCTTCCCCAAACAAAGGGTGTCCAAACTCTGGTGCCCCAACACGCACAGTGCCCTCAGACTACTGAACAAGGACAACCTAGGATCACCAAGCCACATTATAATTCACACTGGCACAAACGACCTGAGAGCACAACAAGAAAGAGTGGCCACAGCACTCGAAAGGGTAATCGAAAAAGCTACAACCACCTTCCCAAATGCCAAAATCACCATCTCGACACTGCTACCACGGAAAGACTTCCACCCAGACACAATTCAACAAATAAACGCAAATCTCTCTAGAACTTGTGCACTCAAACCTCAAGTGCACCTGGCACATCATCCCACCTTGGACCTTACATGCCTCTATGACCATGTACACCTGTACAGAGCGTCTGTCCCCATCTTTGCAAAGAAATTAAAAGATGTTGCTCTAAACCGCAACACAAACAACCCCCCTAGAAGCAACAGAGCAAGGCAGTCCCTACCCAGACCATGGATGAACCACACCGCACCTTCAAAAAACAGCCAGAGACTGGGCCCCCCTCCTTGCCAAAACAACAGCCAACAGACCAGAGCACCACCCCTGCTGCCTACACCCCCCACCCGGCATATGCAACAGAACTCCAGCAGCCTAAGCTATGCCCAGACAGTGAGCAGAAACTCCACACCGACATCTGCACAAGCTCCAACAGCCAAGCTAAAAGACATCCATCAGATGCTGAACCTGATCTGCTCACACCTACTGTATTAAGACAAAATCCGCAATAAACAAATAAATAACTTATGGATAACAAATCATTTACAATATCATGTTGGAATATTCAAGGCCTGAGGTCATCTGCTTTTGGACTGAAAAGCAAAAACAGAGACTTCAGCTCTGAAACAAAAAACTCAGACATCCTCATCCTACAGGAGACATGGAGTAGAGGAGACGGACCCACCGGTCGCCCTACAAACTACAGAGAATTCATCATTCCATCCGTCAAACTGCCTGGTGTCACACAAGGAAGAGACTCAGGCGGAATGCTGATATGGTATAAATCTGAATACGCCAACTCAATAAAAATGATTAAAACTGTCCAGTTTTACACATGGATAGAAATCAACAAGACCATCACTTCAACAGATAAGAATATCTTCCTGTGTGCAACCTCCAGCAGAGTCACCATACTTCAATGAGGACAGTTTCACGATCCTGGAAGAGGAGATCAACTACTTTCAGTCACAGGGCAATGTTCTGATCTGTGGTGACCTAAATGCCAGGACAGGCGAAGAGTCAGACTCAGTTCACTCCAAGGGAGACAAACACATTCCAGGAGGAGATGCCCTTTCCATACCTACACACACACAAAGACTGAACTACGATAAAACAACAAACAAAAATGGATTAAGACTTCTCCATCTTTGTCGCACACTGGGTCTGTACATGGTCAATGGACGACTACGAGGAGATTCATACGGTAGGTACACCTATAGTTCTAAGCTGGGTAACAGTACGGTAGACTATTTCATCACGGATCTGAATCCTAACTCCCTCAGAGCGTTCACAGTTAGCCCACCATCACCATTGTCAGATCACAGTAAAATCACTCTCTACCTCAATAGATCCAAACCTAACACAGAGGCATCAAAACAAACTCACCTCCATACCCTAAAAGAAACTTTCAGGTGGAAACAAAATTGCGAAGATACATACAAAAGCATAACTCGTGAACCAAAAATTCAAATCCTACTGAATAAATTCCTCGATACCCCATTTCCACACAATTATGAAGGTGTAAATTTAGCAGTAGACAGGATTAACCAAATTTTTACAATATCTGCAACGCTATCTGACCTAAAACCCACTAACACAAAACCAAACAAAAAGCCTGTAAATGAGAAATGGTTTGATAAGGAGTGTAAAAACCTTAGACAAGAAGTAAGAATTCTATCAAATCAGAAACACAGAGATGCTGACAATGTAAACACTCGCCAACTCAACCATGAAAAAGTTAAACAATATAAGGACACACTAAGGAAGAAAAAGAAACAAGATACACAAAACCAGATAAAAGCAATTGAACAATCTCTAGAAACAAATCGCTTCTGGGAACATTGGAACACACTTAACAAACCCCACCATGAAGATCTTCCCATTCAGAACGGAGACGTATGGATAAAGCACTTCTCAAACCTCTTTAGTAAAATAACCAAGAACCATGAACAAACTAACCTACACAACAAACTATGCACTCTGGAGTCAACAATTAAAGATTACCAAAACCCTTTAGACTATCCAATTACACTCGCTGAGCTAGAACAAAATATACCAAAACTTACATCCCAAAAAGCAAGTGGTATTGACGGTATCCTAAACGAGATGATTAAACACGCAGACCAAAAACTTACACTCGCCACCCTCAAACTGTTTAATATCATCTTTGGTACAGGTATATTTCCCACAGTCTGGAACCAAGGTCTCATAACTCCAATCCATAAAAGTGGAGACAAATTCGACCCTAATAATTACCGCGGAATATGTGTAAACAGTAATCTAGGTAAACTCCTCTGTAACATTCTTAACAGCAGACTTATCCAATATCTAAACAACCAAAACATCCTTAGAAAATGCCAAATTGGTTTTCAACCCACATACCGCACATCCGATCATATATACACTCTTCGTACCTTAATTGACAAAGAAACAAACCAAAATAAAAGAAAGCTCTACTCATGCTTTGTTGACTTCAAAAAAGCTTTTGACTCAATCTGGCATGAGGGACTTTTTCTTCAGTTAATTCAATGCGGCATCGGAGGAAAAACCTACGACATCATCAAATCAATGTACACCAATAACACAGTTGCAGTTAAAATTGGCAACAAGCACACAGACTTTCTCTCCCAGAGTCGTGGAGTGAGACAGGGCTGTAGTCTAAGTCCTACACTATTTAACATTTACATCAATGAATTAGCTGGAGCTCTAGAACAGTCACCAGCACCCGGCCCGACCTTACAAGACACCGAAGTGAAATGCCTCCTGTTTGCAGACGATCTGGTGCTGCTGTCACCCACAAAAGAGGGTCTACAGCAACATCTGGACACCCTGCACACTTTCTGCCAAACATGGGCCCTATCGGTTAACCTTAAGAAGACTCGAGTCATGATATTCCAAAAAAAGCCCAGTAGCCAAAATCAACATCACCGTTTCAAACTAAACAACGTGCCCCTAGAACACACCAAGAACTACACATATCTTGGTATAAACATTAGTAACACCGGAAACTTAAACAAGGCTGTGAACGACCTGAGAGACAAGGCACGAAGAGCCTTTTACGCAATCAAAAAGAATATCAAAATTGACATCCCAACCATAATCTGGCTGAAAATAATACAATCAATTATAGAACCAATCACGCTGTATGGAAGTGAGGTTTGGGGCCCTCTCGCCAACCAAGAGTTCAGCAGATGGGACAAACACCCAATAGAGATTCTGCAAACAGAAATGTGTAAAAACATTCTACGGGTACAGAGAAAAACTCCAAACAATGCCTGCAGAGCAGAATTAGGACTGTATCCTCTAATCATTAAAATACAAAAAAGAGCTTTAAAATTCTACACACACCTTAAGAACAGCGACACAGACACACTCCATCACAAAGCCTTAAGTCATCAAGAGCTGAGCCCAGAGAGAAACCCCTTCATCCAACTGATCTCACAACTAACTCTACAACCCCAAACATGCCCAAGTCAACCCCAAACCCCAGCCAGACTAAACCAAATGATCAAAAGACAAAAAGAGAAATATCTCAAACACTGGACAGAAGCAACAGCTCAGTAAAGTAAACTGGAATGCTATCTGTCACTAAAGAGAGAATATAAAGTGTCAGAATACCTCACAAGCGTATCAGACCCTAAACTAAGAAAAGTGTTGAGCATGTACAGACTCAGTGATCACCAGCTCACTGTAGAGACGGGCAGACACAGACACACATGGACACCGAGAGAAGAGCGACTGTGTCCACACTGCACACACAATCAAGTGGAAACAGAGCTGCACTTTCTCCTCTCCTGTCCCAACTACACACACATCAGAGAAACATTCTTCCCCCAGTTTACAAACTTACACAAAGACTTTGACCAGTTTCAACAAAAGGACAAGATCTCATACATACTGGGAGAAAAGTCAAGAAGCTCAAACCTGCTGCAAGATATGTCAAGTCCTGCCACGACCAAAGAACAACCAGCACAACACAACACAACACTGACAGGACAACACACACAAACTGACACTGTCACCCTTATTGAGAACTTTAATTAAAACTGTTTTTCTGCTTATATTGAGATGTATATATATATAGATTTTTACTTATAGACTTAATTTTATTCTATCTTATTTTTTATCTTAATCTGTATTTCTGCATGTTTATATTTAATCTTGTGCTTTGGCAATGTACATTTTCTTTTATCATGCCAATAAAGCTCCTTTGAATCTTGAATCTTGAGAGACAGAGAGAGCAGAGCGAGAGAGAGAGAGAGAGAGAGAGCAGAGAGAGAGAGACAGAGAGAGCAGAGAGAGCAGAGAGAGAGACAGAGAGAGCAGAGAGAGAGAGAGACAGAGAGAGCAGAGAGAGAGAGAGAGAGAGAGAGAGAGAGAGAGAGAGACAGAGCGAGTGAGAGAGAGAGAGACAGAGAGAGCAGAGAGAGAGAGAGAGAGAGAGAGACAGAGCTAGTGAGAGAGAGAGAGACAGAGAGACAGAGCGAGTGAGAGAGAGAGAGACAGAGAGAGCAGAGAGAGAGACAGAGCGAGTGAGAGAGAGAGAGAGAGAGAGTTGAGCAGCAGCAGGAAGATGAGCTCCTGATTTTTTTACTTTTTAATGTTGTTTTGAAATAAGACAGACATTCAGTTTTAACAAATTCAAGATAAGAAAACTATCTTCAACATTTATTTGATGAAAGAAGAGTTAAAATAACAAAGAAAAGCAGCAGATGACAACTGGCTGAAAAGAGCTTAAAACAATTCCTACAACGACCTGCAAAAAGGGAAGAAAATAAGAAATTTCAATGTGAGTAAAGATCTGCAATCAACAAAACATTATTTTGAAGGAAAATTGTCTAAAAGGGGGTTAGTTTGGACAAATTAATCTTCAATATAGCGGCCAAGATTCAGTGGACAGTTGCATATTTAAAGATCAACAGATAACGGTCAGCAACTGTCAAAATATTTGAAGAATGACAGAATCAGTCCCTATAACATACCCATCTAATGCTACAAATGAGAGCTTAAAGAAAAAGCATAAAGAAAAGCTCCTCAAGGACGAAGCAGAAACCCTGTTCTCAGACTATACAAGAGTGGAGAGGTCAGTAACATCATATTTTACACAGAAGACCCTGAAGCCTGGCACTTAGCCATTAGACAGCATTACTCCACAGTCATCAGAAAGGGCATCAGCAACGGATGGAAACTACAGATTAAAGAAGAGGATTCAGATTTGATCATGACAACAACCAACGTGTATAAAAATGGGACGGTATTGATTCAGGGAAATCTGAAACAGTTTGAAAAAGACTTTCCTCAGATAAAAGAAAAAGTTCAACAGAATAAGATCAACCCATCAACACTGAAGCAGACAGCAGAGACCTTCACCTTTCAATCTAGAAATGACGACAATGAGGAGATCTCTCTTCTTCACAACATCATCTGTGACATGAAGGAAAAATTCAGAGAGATGGAGCTGGAACTGGTTCAGCTGAGAGACGAGATACATGGAGGAATACAACAAAACAAACCCACCGACAAAGAAGAGAATAACCGCTCAGAAATAGCAAAACTAAAAGAAGAACTTCAAGAACTGAGAAACCACAGAGAAGAATACAACAATCAACTTTGTAAAATGAGACAAGAGATGGAAGAGTTAAGAGAAGACAGAGAATTATACAGAAAACATCTACCAGCCCTGAAGGAACAGGTGACACAAACAGAAGAACATCAACCCAATTCTCCTCCAGCTACAACAGACACAGACTCCAGCAGCCCTCCTCCATCTGACTCCTACAGCCAAACACAGCCTCAGATTATACTCCTGATGGACTCCAATGGCAAATTTATTGATGAAAATAAACTGTTCCCGAGGAGAAACGTCAGGAAAATATGGTGTCCAAACACACAGAAGGCCCTGGAGCTCTTGTGTGAAGAACAACTGGGTTCCCCCACTCACATCATCATTCACACCGGCACCAATGACCTGAGAGCCCAGCAAGACAGAGTAGCCACAGCTCTAATGAATGTGATAGAGAAAGCATCCTCCATCTTCCCCAACTCCAAAATGATCCTCTCCACCCTGTTACCTCGATCTGATTTCCACCCAGACACCATCAGGCATATCAACGCAAGAGTGTCTAGACACTGTGCTCTAAAGCCCAACGTTCACCTGGCTCATCACCCTACTCTGAATCTGAGGAGCCTCTACGATCACGTTCATCTCCACAGAGAGGCTGTACCCATCTTTGCTAAGACTCTGAAGGACATGACACTGAACCGCAGCTCAACCACACCGCAGCGACCACACAGACTCCTCACAGAGCCCCTTCAGCGCTTCACTTCTGACCAGAGAAACCCCAGGACAGACTCCAGGCCTCCCCGTGAAAGACACCAAAGAACAAGACCGGCAGTCCCCTCTCCTTCACAAGGACGTGAACCGCATCCAGACACCCAGAGCTACGCTGAAGCTGTCAGCAGATCACTGATTCACTCCAACACCAGCACGGTACCTGAGTCCACCTCATCCCCATCCAGAGACCTCAAAAACATACAACACATGCTGACTTTGTTGTGCTCTCATCTAATGGGTTAGTGAATGAAAGAAAAAAGTATCAAATATTAGTAGGCCTAAATGAAAAATGTTAATATTTATGTGATATATATTTCATTGATATCCGTATATGATCAAACGTATTTATTATACTCAACATTTTTTATTTTATTTTTTATTATTACCGGTCAATTCAAGAAGCTAATGAAATAGCCTACAGGATTAGTTAATGTGCTCATACTCTTTAAAAATCTCCTGTTGGAATATTCAAGGACTTAAGTCCTCTGTTTTTGGTATTAAGAGTAATCATTCAGACTTCAAAAATGAAATTCAGAATTCTGACATTATAATTTTACAGGAAACATGGAATGTAAGAGATCTGTCCACTGGCTGTTCTATTGGATTTAGAGAAATAGACATCAAATAAACTAAGGGGGGTGACTAAAGGAAGAGACTCGGGAGGAATGATCATATGGTACAAGACTGAACTGATAGACTCCATTACAATTATAAAAACTGGTTAATTTTACATTTGGTTAAAAATTCATAAAGAGATCGTCTCCACTGACCATCACATATTCTTGTGTGCTACATATTTACCCCCGGCTGAATCTCCCTATTATAGCGAAGAAATCTTTGCCATCCTACAAGATGAGATCTGCATTTTCCAGACAAAAGGAAATGTTATATTGTGTGGCGATTTAAATGCCAGAACTGGAAATGAACTAGACTTTATTAACACACAGGGAGACAAATATATTACAAACAACCACCATCACCTGCCTTTAGTTCATTCCAGAAATAATATGATAAATTGACGAACAAAAGTGGGAAAATGCTGCTGGAGCTGTGCAAATCACTGGGCCTGCATATAGTGAACGGTCGCATGCGCGGTGACTCTTTTGGCTGTTATACATATCATTCTTTTCTGGGTAACAGCACTGTAGATTACTTCATAACAGACATTGATCCAGTGCATCTCAGAGCGTTCACAGTCAGTCCTCAAACACCTCTGTCAGATCACTGTAAAATTACATTACATTTAAAGTTAACTTGAACCACTGAAACATGCACACAACCCTCACAATTACAAAGTCTACAACCATCCTACAAGTGGACAAAAAACAGCCGAGAGAACTATCAAATTGCAATGGAAAGTCAAAATATCAAACTATTGTTAGACAAATTTACGATGAGCACCTATCCACCCAATAAAGCAGGCACAAATCTGGCACTACATGATATTACAAACATATTTCACCAATTAGCATCCATGTGCAATTTGAAAAGATCTTCAAAAAGTAAACCAAAAAACAGCAAAGAAAAGTGGTTCGACAACAAGTGCAAAACTATTAGAACAACAGTACGAAATCTTTCCAATAAAAAACACAGAGACCCTGACAATCAAGATCTGCGCCATCAATATCAAGAAGCTCTGAAACTATACAAACAAACTCTCAGAACAAAGAAGGAACAACATACAGAACAGCTGTTTAGTGAAATGGAGGAGTCAATAAAAAACATAAACTTTTGGAATAAATGGAACACTCTCTATAGTCCACGGCAAAAAGAACTGGCCATCCAAAATGGGAACATATGGAAGACACACTTTGAAACATTGTACAAAACAACAGAAATGAATTCTGCTCGAAATGAAATAAAAAGCAAATTGTAAATTATAATAAATAAGATTAAAGATAATCAAAATCCTCTTGATTTCCCAATCACAATAAATGAGCTCACAGATAGATTGCATGAATTAAAACCAAACAAAGCATGTGGCATTGATGGAATATTAAATCAAATGATTAAATACACCAATGAAAAATTCAAGACGGTGATAACCAAATTCTTTAACATAGTTTTGAGTGTAGGATATTTTCCGGACACCTGGAATCAAGGCCTAATTACACCCATCTTTAAACAAGGAGACAAATTTGAGCCAAACAATTACAGAGGCATATGTGTCAACAGCAACCTGGGGAAAATATTCTGTTCGATCATTAATAAAAGACTGCAAAACTTTCTCCAAGACCACAAACTCCTGGAGAAAAATCAAATTGGATTTCTCCCCAAACACAAAACATCAGACCACATTTATACCCTCCACACTATCATCGACAAACATGTCCACAAAAACAAAAGTAAAGTCTTCACTTGCTTTGTTGATTTTGAAAAGGCTTTTGACTCCATCTGGCATGAAGGTCTTTTCCTAAAACTATTAGAAAATGGGATTGGAGGGAAAACATTTGATTTAATCAGCAGCATGTATAAGAACAACACATGTGCAGTGAAAATAGGAAACAAACGAACAGAATTTTTCTCACAGTGTCGAGGCGTCAGACAAGGTTGTCCATTGAGCCCCACTTTATTTAACATTTATATAAATGAATTAGCCAAAGCATTGAATAATTCGACCGCTCCAGGACCGATCCTGACCGAATCAGAAATCAAATGCCTCCTCTTCGCAGATGATTTAGTCATTCTGTCAGAAACAAAAGAGGGACTTCAACAGCTTCTTGACATCATAGATACTTTCAGTCAAACGTGGGCTCTTAAAATGAACCTCAGAAAAACAAAAATAATGATTTTTCAAAAGAGATCCAGGTGTAGGGAAAATCATTTTATGTTCAGAGCAGGAAACCAAATTCTCCAACACACGAAAGAATACACTTATCTGGGACTAAAACTAAGTTCAACAGGAAACTTCAATCCGGCTGTAAATGAATTGAAATCAAAAGCAATGAGAGTCTTCTACATGATTAAAAATATGATTCAATATGAAATTCCAATTCAGACATGGTTAAAACTCCTCAAAGCAATAATTGAACCCATTGCATTATACGGCAGTGAGATATGGGGACCACTTAAAACTCAAGACTTCTCTAAATGGGAAAAAGAAGAAACTGAAACTCTACATACCCTCATCTGTAAGAGCATACTAAAAGTAAACAGATCGACACCAAACAACTCATGTAGAGCTGAATTAGGACGATACCCCTTATTGTTGAATATACAAAAAAGAGCTCTAAAATTCTATAAGCACCTGAAAAACAGTGATCCAAACTCATATCACACTCAAGCTCTACAGTACCAAGAGCAGAACGCTCACAGAAGTCCTTTTTTACAACTGATACTTCAACTTCACCCAAAGCAGCACCACACAATCTGGCCTAACAAAGTGATAAAAATACAAAAACAAAACTATATTGCCTATTGGAAAGATGCAACAAAAACACAAAAGAAGATGGAACTCTATCTACACCTGAAAACTGACTATAAACCAGCAGAATACTTGAGCTGTGTGAAAAATCCTAAAGTGAGAAAGACAATAAGTAAATACAGATTGAGTGATCACTCTCTAGCTGTAGAAAGAGGACGACACAGACAAAGATGCGAGAAGAGAGACTGTGTGTATTGTGTTCTCAGAGAGCTGTAGAAACAGAAGAACACTTCCTCCTGCACTGTGATCACTATCAGAATATAAGATCTGAATACTTCACTCAATTTCAACAAATAACATCCAATTTTATGGCACTCCCAAATTCAGAAAAATTAAAGCACATCTTGGGAGAAAACTCCAGATTAATCACAACAGCAGGAAACTATATTACAGCTTGCCTTAAAAATAGAGAATCAGCCAGTGGACAAAAATAAAACAGTGTATTTATTTTTTATGTAACTGTAAACATTTTTTTTTGTTTATTTGTTTGTTTACTTATTTTTCAGTATCTGTATCTACAATGATTTTG
>NC_079542.1:635000-637500 GCF_015846415.1 Triplophysa dalaica
CTTTACTTTATTTGTGTAACCTTTTTACAACAAGTGACGTTTCAAGGAGGAGGATTTGTTCACTTTGAGGTTAAGAAGTGTCCCTAAAATATGGTTAAAAACACCCTCGCACACACGGAGCCTTCAGGCTTTTCTTCTTTATGAAGGACGCAGATGTTCATGTTGTGACCGAGTTGGGAGTGACTGACACGCGCACGCGCGCAACACTTATTCTGATGGTTTCCTCACTCGTGTAAACGGAACATTCGCTCAAATCACAAACAAAATTTCACACCACGAGATCTGAATTGTAACCACGATTATAAAACTTCTCTTTATATGATCGCGGGTGGGTCCGATAACCGTGTGTCGTGTTATTCTATTATCAGACGGCTCGTTGGAATGCTTGATTCTGATTGGCCAGTCGCGACATTTGCAGGTTTGTTATTTCCAGAGCCATTGTGAGAGAGAGTCGCGTCTTCTCTGTTGACTCCAAAGGAACAGTTTTTCACAATAGTTCCCGGAAGTTACTAGTAACGCATGGCGCTGCGATTAAATAGACGGAGGTAAACTTCTTACCCATTTAAAGACGAAAACCAATTAATGAATAAAAAAATGACAGAACTAAAGCATTTAAAGAGAAAACGTATGTATATGAAGGCGTTTTGGACTTCCGTTGGCGGAGCTCTATAATAGCTCTGGTTATTGCCAGACACACCGTAACCGGATGCAGCAAATAATTCGGACAGGTTTTTTGAACATGTAAATATAAATATGTCTATTATTAACACAAAAGACATTACATTTGCAAACGTTTAAACCAAATCGCCTGTTCGTGACGTTTAAATATAGTTTTTACCTTAAAACCAAAACTAAACGGCTTTTCCTCGCGGAAGGTCTGCATCCATAAAAATGAGTTAATACAATATTTCTAATTCACATTTCATGTCCTGTTTTTTCTGATGTGGCAAGAAGCCGTGTTATAATCGGGATAATGTACAGTGTGCCGTTGTTATCGTGACACAGTCAACACCTGACCGATTAGTTCTGACTTTTATTTCTCATCTACTTTTAATAAAAAATATAAATAGTCTAACTTAGCTCTGTATACTGTGTTAGGTTATATGAGACCAGTCTTCTTTTTTGATTGTACTTATGTTGTCCCAATTGCTTCCATTACCTACCCCACCTGTAAGTCGCTTTGGATAAAAGCGTCTGCTAAATGTAAATGTAACAACCAGGTGCCTATACATTAGCTCTTACACTGTTGTGTTATTGTGCAGTTACATGATTGTAAAATGAATTTCACATATATTCTGCCACTGTAGATTTATCGTTTTCTGCTATTAAACTCCAATTTGAACAACTTGCACAAAACATTAAGCCTGTAGAAAATAAATAATCCCATTGTTACCATAGCTGTATTATTGAAGGCAACGAATAAAACATGTTAACGTTTAAAAACATCACCCGTGTGCAGCACAAAAACATACATGAAGAATAAAAGATATCAAAGGCATGTGCTTTATTTTAGGGGGAAACGTGATGCGAACGTGTTCCTCCCAGCAGCCAGTAATGCAACAGATCATGAAACACTTTGGTGACACGTGGAGGAGCCAAAATGAGTCAAGCGGACAACCTGAGCCTTAAAAATGTGATGTTGGAAATGCAAGACCTCGATTCTAGAAACAAATGGATTAAAGCCGTATTAAAGGAGCAAAATACTGAAACCTCACATTTTATTTCACTCGTACAAAATCAAGAGAATGTTAAAATTCAACATACAGCCTTGACTGTTCACATTTAGACATGAGAAAGCCACGCGTCTCTCCAACAACACAGCAAACATTAAAAAGAGTCTAAAAGTTATAAAAGAAGAGAGAAACGGTTTATAGAAATGTGTATCATCAACGGTGATTCAGAAGAAACAAAAACCTTTAAAACATCATCCATGACACGCTTTGAAATAAAGACATTTTCATCCAAGAAACAGAAGAAAAGCAGAGAAACGTCAACGGATTGTTGTTTGTGACGAAGTTTAGCACAGAAAACCCAGAGAAAACACTGGAATCGTAAAACTAGCTTTAAAAATATATATTCACAAAATAAAAATAACCAAAGAATTTGCTAACAGCAATGACGCCTCGGGCCGCTCTGTAACATTCGCCTATGAAACCAAAGCAAATTTCTCCTATGAATGACCCAAAAGGGTTTCCTTTCACAACGAAAATGAGTGATTGCTTGAGGAGGAAAAGACCGACGAACTACAACCAAAAGTGCAAAAAAAAGGACGAAAAGTACTTGGGGTAGTTCTACAAAACCACGTTCTTGCTTTAAGGGTCATTCTCCAAAAAAAAAGAAAAACTGAGGGGAATTACGAGGTGCCGATCTCCTGTTTACCGTAACTGTTCCTTAACGATAAAATAAGAGTTAAAAAAAATTAAAACAGCTAATATTGAAGCAATTCATCTTCCCGTGATGTGGCGGCGTGACAGCTGTGAGCTCTGCTGACGAGCAAAAA